>NC_046658.1:23633091-23635331 GCF_010883055.1 Belonocnema kinseyi
AAAACTAATTTACACGATTACTTGGCTTCATTTCAATTCATTTCAATTACCAACCGAACAAGGTAAGATAAAGCACGATTCAGCCAACTAAGGCAAGACAATTTACTTATTGCAGCCAAATAAAACGATATAGTTCAGTGATCCGGCTAACAAAGGCTAGACAGTCTACTTATCCTACCTTCCAAGGCAAGGTAAGGCATGATTCAGTTAGCAAAGGAAAGATAAAATATGTAACACTCAACTAAGGCTGGATAATCTACTGAGCCGGCCAACTAAGGCAAGATAAGACATGTACAGGTAACTAACGTAAGATATTCTAGTGGCACAACTATCAAAGGAAAGATAATTCATGATCGAGCCAATTAAGGCAGTATTGTCATCGATCCGGACAATGAAGGCAAGATAGTCTACTGATTCAGCTCAATAAGGCAAGATAACAACGATAAGATATTCTAGCGGCCGAACCATCAATTGCAAGATAATTTATGATCCAGCCAATTAAGGCAAGATTGTCAACTCGTCCGGCCAATTAAGGCAAGTAAGGCACGTACAGCCAACTATGACAAGGTATTCTAGTGATCCGGCTAACTAAGGACAGAGAACCTACATATTCTGCTATACAAGGCAAAATAAGGCATGTACAGGTAACTACTGTAAGATATTCTAGCGGCCCAACCGTCAAATGGAAGATAACTCATGATCCAGACAATTAAGGCAAGATTATCAAATTATCGGGATAATTAAGGCAAGATAGTTTACTGATCCGGAAAACTAAGGCAAGATAAGATATGTACAGGTTACTAAGGTAAGATATTCTTGTGGCCCAACCATCAAAGGCAAGGTAATTCATGATCCAGCCAACTAAGGTAAGATTGTCAATTAATCTTCTAATTAAGGCAAGATAGTCTACTGACCTGGCCAATTAAGGCAAGATAATAATTGCACAGGTAACTAAGGTAAGATATTCCAGTGTCCCAACCATCAAATGCAAGATAATTCATGATCCAGCCAACTATGACAAGGTATTTTAGTGGTCCGGCCAACTAAGGGCAGAGAACCTAAATATTCTGCCATCCAACGTAAAATAAGGAATGCTCTAGTCAATTGAGGTAAGATACGGCATGATGCAGCTCACTAAGGCCTTGGAATAAAATAATTAAATAAATTAAATACCAAGGCAAGATAATAACTAATTGACAGGTTTAGTCACAAGCATACGCACTTACTGAATCATAAGAATATCACACAAGGTTATTTTTCGATATTTTACAAATATCTCTTAAACTTCAAAATAATTTGGGTTAAAGCTAACCTACATAAGTATGAAGAATTATAGAAAATTATTGGAGGGGGGGGGGGGCAAAATGTCAAAATTGTGTTTCGTCAAAACTTCATTATTTCTCGGTACTTAACATTTTTTTTAAGTTTAATTTTTCTTCATTAATTTTCTTCAGCGTATCTTTTGGCCAAATTATTTTGAATGTGTTGAAATAATTCAAAAATATTGAAAAATGCCCGATAGTTTTCTTCGGATTCCTGTGGAAAACAAAGAATTCTGTTCTTACAAAAACTGAAAAAGCTACATCATACGTTCAAATTGTAACATTAAGTGTTATGATTGCGAGATATCTTTTCGCACTTTATTTATACCTGCTTTAATAAAAAATTTAATAGCGAATCAGTCCATAATATGCAGAGGATAACTGGACTAGATAGATATAGAAAGCTAGGAATCCGAACGAAATTAAGGGCATCTTTCGATATTTTATATATATTTCTAAAACTTCAAAAGAACTTGTGTTTAAACTAACCTAAGTGTGGGTAATTATCGAAAAATATTCAAGGCAAAATATCAAAATTGTGTTTCATGAAAATTCCATTATTTCTCGGTAATTTCTTTTTTAATTTTTCATTTTGTCATAAAGAAATCTTAAACATTTAGTCCATTTATTTTCCCTCATCATTTTTATACTTAGTTACTTAGAATTCAGTGCACGTGCTCTTAATGTGTTTCAACATGTTATTTTAAGATCTTCGATAAAAAATAAGTTTTTGTTTATATTAATACAATTTCATTAATAAAAAACGTTTTAATTCTTTCAGAAACGTTTATCAGTGTTCTGATAAAGAATATTAATATTCTTGAATTATAATTACAAAACGGTGTTGCTTCTTTTGAAATAAATTTTATTAAGAAAACACATTACGATAGTGTTACGAGCGAACCTGAAAAGCAAGGA
>NC_046658.1:23635431-23648925 GCF_010883055.1 Belonocnema kinseyi
GACCACCCCTGGACAATTGTCCGCGACTGCCTATTTATTTTTGTAACCATATTCAGCGGAAACCCTTGGTACAGGGACCCTCTATCCGCAACCCGAGGACGCATTCGGTGGCTTTGTCATAGGCCCTTCGGTTTGATTCTAGAGGAATCAAAACCGAACATATATATATGCTAAACCGAATATATATATATATATTTTTCATTAACATTATTATTTATTATTTTATTAACATTCGGTTCGGTTTTGATTCCTCTAGAATCAAACCGAAGGGCCTATGATAAAGCCACCGAACGCGTCCTCGGGTTGCGGATAGAGGGTCCCTATACCAAGGGTTTCTGCTGGATATGGTTACAAAAATAAATAGGCAGTCGCGGACAATTGTCCAGGCGTGGTCCCGAAGGAATTAACCCTCAAGCGGAGGTGTGAAAACCATGCCGAAAGCTGAATGTCACCTGGGTGAGGTGTCTAGAACGGTGACTCTAGGATACCGGGCTACCTCTCAGAGTAAGCAGCCTTATCCTTGCATGCGGGGCTCTACAAGGATGGATGAACCCCTTTCCCTAGCTTCTCGTGGGAACAACAATGACAACACCAAACATAGTTGTAGTAAGTGCGGTTCAAAACAACAGAACGCGCAGGGCTCCCGACAATGGGTCGGCCAACAATTCCGACCAATCTAGAGCTGGGGGAGCCAATGAAAATGGATTCAATTCGATGGATCGGCGGGATCTCGTGACCGTTGGATGGACGGAGCAACTGAATCACGACTTGCTAGACTGCTACGATGCGAGTGTGGCCCGTGAACGGGGTTACATGGCATGGCTGCATGCTCTGTGGTGCGAGAAACACCCGGAGCTATCGCATTTTTCGCAGCAACGTCTGCGAAACCATGCTGAACTACTCCGTAAAAGGGGTTATGTAAGCGGAACGCCTACTCTACCACAGCTAGAACAAGCCGGCAACAAAGAAAGAGAGGCGACACTAAGACCAACCGCGGGCACGCATCCAATAGATGAAGAGCGATGCTTTACGACCCGGAGAAACATCAACACCAAGGTTTCTCTCAAACCTAAAGATCTGGCTAAAATGGATGACGAGCTTCGTGGTCATTTTTCCGGTGAATCCGACCTCTGGGCTGTCAATTATTGACTACATCACATCTGGCAGGAATTTTACCCCGTTATCACACAATTAACAAGTCAAAGCTGCTGACCATCAGGCAGCATATTGTTGAGAGAATACGGATACTATCTGACGCTAAGAGAAGTCTAGAGCGGATAACATAGACTGGACAAAGACTCAGAAAATATAAATAGCTTTAAGGAGTTATGTGTTGCCCTCATAACACCTGATAAAGAATGCCCACCCATCACTACCGAGGAGGTGAAAAAAGTATTAAGAGGGATGAAGAACTATTCTGCACCGGGACCAGATTGTATCAAAACCTTCTGGTGGAAGAAGTTTTCTTCAACCCATCAGCATTTGTCCCGTATTTTCACCTCATATTTAAAGTCGGAAGAGTCGATTCCAGAGTGGTTGGTGGAAGGGCGCACAATACTCCTGCCGAAAATAGGAAACTTAGCTGACCTGAAGAACTACAGGCCAATAACTTGTCTGAACACGCTTTATAAGATATTCACAGCTATCCTAAATGATAGGATTGTTTGGGCAATTGAACCAGTGTGGCAAGAAATGTATGAACAACGAGGCTGAAAGAAAGGCGTAGCCGGATGTCGGGAGAAACTGCTCATCGATAGATGTGTCTGCAAAGATGCAACATTCTACCAGCGTGATCTATCGATGGCCTGGATTGATTATCGGAAAAATCGCAAAAATCGTGTGACAACTAACAAGGTCACGTTTCAGAGAGGTGTCTTTCAGGGCGACACCATGAGCCCACTCCTCTTTTGCCTTACATTATTGCCACTATCTCTAGCACTGCGCCATTCCGACGGGTACTTGTGCGGCAAACCTGCAGATCGAAAGTACAAGGTCACTCATGTATTTTGCATGGATGATCTTAAGATCTATGCTAAAAACAGAGAGCAACTGCATCTAGCTTGGGGATTGTCGGACGATATACTAAGGAAATTAGAATGGAATTTGGGTTAGACAAATGCGCCAAGGTTTATTTGAAGCGATAAAAACTTAATGGCATCCCTGAAGATCCTGTGCTCGTTGATAGAAGCGCTATGCGACACCTTTGCGCTGGAGAGACTTATGCATACCTGGGCGTGCCACAGAGCCGCATTCAGGATGTGACATCTATAAAGTATACTCTCCGAAGCAGATACAAACGTCTCATCCGACAGATTTGGTCTTCCGAACTGTCGGCGAGGAACAAAGTATCTGCAACGAACATGCTTGCCGTCCCGGTACTACTCTATTCATTTGGAATAGTTCCATGGACGAAGAACGAGCTCAGATTTCTTGATATCGAGACAAGAAAGGTTATGCACATGAACAAAAGTATGCATCTTAAGTCTTCCGTTCCGCGACTGTACAACTCACGCCTACAAGGGGGTAGCGGAATATTGAGTCTTGAATGTCTTCGCAACAGGATTATTCTGGGTACAGCACATAGAGTTGCAAATGGAAGAGACCCTCTTCTTAAAATGGTCAGAAATCACGAAGAAGTGGGCAAAGGAGCATTTCTGTACAAAGCAGCGGAGGAGGCTGCTGAAACACTCGGACTTGACTTCAGTATTAGGGGTGAGCAAAATGCATCAAATCTAATCCATCTCGAGTACTCACTCCTGAAAGCCCGGATTAAGAAAGCACAAGAGAAAAACTTTCGTGAACAGCTTCTCGATAAGAGAATGCACGGTATCTTCCACAGAAATGTGATGGATCAGTCAATTTCTTGTGAGCTAACGTTTGCTTTCCTTAAATCGCCTGGATTGAAGTCTGGTACAGAGGGTTTCACTTTTGCATGCCAAGACGGTGTCATTTCCACCTTAAAATACCGAAGCCACATTTTTAGCCAAGACATTCCCGATGATAGCTGCAGGGCCTGCCATACACACCCCGAGGATTTAGCTCACATACTATCTAGTTGTCCAACACACGCAGGAACGACCTACATTCAAAGGCACAATGCGGCACTAAGAGTACTTTATTACCATCTCTGTCACTCCTACGGAATTCACCTTAATATCGCTCCTCTAAATGCTCCTAGGTAAATTGAGTCAATTGTCGGGAATGGGAAGTGCCGCATATAATGGAACTTTATCTTCTCGACAATTGTTACTGTTGCTCACTCGAGGCCTGACATGGTTCTTCTTGACTTCGAGAAGCGAACCATGTTCGTTGTCGAATTTTCGGCACCAGCTGACAAAAACATCATAGCCAAGGAGAATGAAAAGAAAGAGAGGTATCGAGACCTTATAAGGGAGTTGCAGCGATTGTACCCGGAATATTCTGTTAAACTGATCGTACTTATCATCGGCGCTCTTGGAGGTGCCAAGCTTTCACTTGTTAATAGCCTAAAAAGCATCCCTGCGTGTCAACAATATGCTAGAACACTTGCGGGAAAAATGCAGAAGGCGGTTGTCCTTGGGTCACTCCGTGTTCTTAGGGTGCACGAGGGTTTTGCTGGATCGTCGTATTGATTAACCACCTATCTCACGGTTGTGAGACGCAGTTATGGCTGAAATTTTACCGCGATTTCGCTGGAAGCGGGTGCAATTTTTCAGATTAGCACCCGCTCCCGGCGAAATCCTGCGGTTGTCCTTATGACAAATTTTTAATTATATATAAATCTGTTTATATATCAATTGCTAGTCAATTGATATATAAACATATTTGTTGTTTGTATAATCTTGTATACGTAACAGGCATTGTGGCGAAGTAGCATTTTGGCGCACCATGCTGTAGGTTGTGCACACTATGAACTACTGCGCAGGTGTGCAATAACGGCAGGTGCGTCGATAGCAAATTCCGAAAATGCGATGGCAACGTATGCGTTAATTCTCTAACTGTATAAAGATAGTTTAACTATATATTTTAAGATATATATGTCGACCAGAAAATTCTTAGAGCCTTATATTCTTTAATCTTTCCTGGTATCTTTTATTCGCATGACGTTACAACTCCTGTATATATCCATTATTATCGCACGGAGTATTCATTATTTGTCATTGTACATGAAATATCTATCGATAAATTGAAATCCTTACCAAAATTTATAATTTAACAAAACTGGAGTACTAATTTTTCAATAATTTGAAATCTTTGATTTATCTCTTTTTCTTGAAGCCATGGAATGTGCCATTAAATTTGGAAATAAGAAGAATTCAATCTACTTGAATATAAAATTTTGATTATATTCTTCTAATTACATCTTATATTATTCTATACAAAAATTAAAAACATAAATATTCGACTGTGGAACAAAAGCTTAAAGATTTCCATACAAAAAGTTGTATATTTTGTTGTGTTGAACTGTAACTGTTTAAAATTAAATATTATGGCCAGTTTAAAGTAATCTAAACAAATGAATGTCCCAAACTCACATTCCTAACTTAAAGATAGTGTCTGATTTTGGAGCTCTTAGAGTAACATTCATTGAAATTAGAAGACTTAATATTAGCAATGATTCATACCTGTAATAACATTTAATTTTAAATATCCGTTTTAAATACTCACTAACTAAAGTAATGATAAAATTTGTTGCAGGGCATTTTTTAAAGTGATAAAGTTTTATTCAGACAACTGCGCGTTTTTTAGAACACATGTGTAGTCATGCAAAAACAAAAGAAATTTTAACCGATATTTGGTTAGAGTTTATACTGTAAAGTTAATTTTTGTTGCAGCGAATCTTTCATCGGAAATCAATGTAAAGTTTATCTTAATATTTAAGAGTTAATATAAAGAATTAATATTAAAGATTTGGACATTTACAAAAGTCGTAAAAAGTTTCCTACTGACGCATTTAAATTTATTTTTGAACATATTCTGAATCGCCATGCAAAATCAATTAGTGTTTAATTTTTATTAATACACAAAACACGTTTAAAAGTTTTTATCTACCTTTTTTAATTTCAAACGCTTTTAATTTTTAATTACTTAAGAGTAAAAAACTGAATTTTTAAGTTCTTTAAGTTTATATTGTACGCCTAAAAATCACGGCCTAAAAGAAATGGCGCAGAATTTTATTTTATTTTTTATTTTTTCTGTTCTCCAGTAAATATTGCAACTTTTATAAGTTGACCGATAATATAAATAATTCGCGTGCAAATAATTTTCAATAATAATTTGTAAGATAAAATATTACCTGTAGTTTATGTATAGGTTCTTAATGATACCATATTCGGTGACTTATCAATTTGAACTAATTTCAAAAATTATTTTGCCTTTAAAAACAAAAGTTTAAGTGCTCACGTAACACGCGATTTATATTGCTAGTTATATATATTTGAATAAAGTGCTTTTTGTTCTTTGAATTACATTTGGCTTCGTAAGTTTAAAGTGTGTTGTGCAAAACTGAAACGACATTTTCAATTTTTTGGTTTGGAAAAAATACGGAGATAAGATATACGTTCATATTTAGAATTTAAGAACATATATACATTAGAAAACAAAATCTGTTATAAATAAATAATAATACGGAGTATTAATAATACGGCAAAAAGTTTTCTGCCGGTACTAGCAATAAATCTCTCTGTCGTTACCAGTAAAAAATACGTTTTTGGCATACAGAAGGGACTATAAAACATCTCATAGTGAGGTTATTTGATTTAGAATTATTTTGTTATAAGAGGTCAACCCTGTGCCTTTTTCCAAAGTCTTGTGGAGGCGGAAAGGAATCCGTATGTCAGGACACATAAAAAATGTTGGTCTAACCCATACCCCTTCCCAAAGTCTCGTGTGGTAGGAGAAAATTACCTGCAACTGGTCATATAAATAATGTTGTTCCAAATCCTTCCCATTTCCATCGTTTCATGGGTGCGCAAAAGCACCCCTTTGACCGGTCACAGAAATAATGTTAATAAAACCCCTTCCCCACCCCAACGTCTCGTGACGGCGAGAATGCACTCCTTTGACCGGTCACTAAAATAATGTTGGTCAAACCTCTTCATAGTTTTAATTTTTCGTGGGAGCGAGAAAGCATCCCCTCGACCAGTCATAGAAATAATGTTGATTCCCTTGCTAAAGGTATCATGGTCAAATCCCTTTCCAACGTCTCGTGGGAGCGGGAAGGTGCCACTTTGATCGGTCACAGAAATAATGTTGGTCAAACCCCTTCTCCATTCCGACGTCTCGTATGGGCGAGAATGCACGCCTTTGCGAGGTCACTGAAATAATGTAGGTTAATCCGCTTCCCCTTTTGAACGTTTCGTGGGAGCGGGAAGGCATCCCTTCGGCCGGTCATAGTGATAATTTTGGTCAGACCTCTTCCCCTTTCCAACGTTTCGTAAGAGCGAGAAGGCGTCCCTTTTGCCGGTCATAGTGATAATGTTGGTCAAACTTCTTCCCCTTTCCAAGGTATCGTGGAGGCGGGAAGGCAGCCCTTTGACCAGTCACAGAAATAATTTTGGTCAAACCCCTTTCCCTTTCCTACGTTTTGTGGGGGCGGGAGGGCACTCCTTTGAGCGGTCACAGAAATAATGTTCGTTAATCTTCTTCGTTTTTCCAAGGTCTAGTGAGGGTGTGGAGGCACACCTTGCCGGCTGTTCTCAGAAATATTTCTGAAGGCAGCCGTGACTGGTAGCAGAAATAATTTCATATACAATAACAATGTAATAATTTAATAAATATGTAACAAATAATGTAATGAACATGTAATAATGTAAAATAACGTTATGTAATCATGTAGATATTTTCAGTATTTGTCTAATCCATCCTTCGTTTATAACGATATTTGTGACCAGATAAAACATACACTTCAAGAATACAAAATTTTTAATCTATTGAAAATTAAATAATTTTTAAACATTCAGCTGGACCCCTAAGCTAAGCTTTAGTCATTTTTCAGATAAAAAAGCGTTTTGTCTACAGATTGTCGATCTAGCGTATTCACTATTTAGGATGTCTAACTCCATTTGTCTTTCGGTGTCTTACTTGGAATAAATATACACTTTTGAAAATGATTGGAATTCTACAACACTTCACCAAGACTTATACAATACAAGCGGAAGGTAAAATTACAAAAATGGTATTCGAATGACTTAATTTCAGTTCATGTATTGTAAGTTTTGTAAATCGTGAAGCCACCGTCGAGCATTCCAATAAGTGTATTAAAGCGTTTATATTTTAAAATTTTGCACCAGGAAAACACGGACTTAATGAAATTCAAGAAATTCATCGAATTCATGGAATGCACAGAATTCAAAGAATTAACAAAATTTATAAAATTTCGAGAATTCATGAAATTCACGGCATTCATGACTTTAGCGGAATTCACGGAATTCACATAAATACAGGAATTCACGAAATCTATGAAATTCGCGGAATTCATTAAATTCGCAGAAGTCATGGAATTCGCAGACTTCATGGAACACGAGGAATTCATGGACTTCACCGATTTAATGAAATTGAAGGAATTCGCGGAATCAAAATAATTGGGACAATTAACTGTAATCAGGGAATTTACGGAATTTTCAGAAATCATGGAAACAAAGGAATTTGCGGAATGCACGGAATTCGAATATTGAGCGGAATTCGTGTAACGCTTGGCATTTACAAAATTCATGCAATTCACAGAATTCGAGAAATTAAAGGAATTCGCAGAATTGATGGACTTAGGGGAATTCGCAGAATTCATGGAAATGAAGAAATTTAGGGCATTTGCGGATTTCACGGAATTCGAGAAATGAGCGGAATTTATAAAATTAAAGAAATTTATGGGATTCAAGGAATTCATGGAATTTACGGAATGTGTGGGATTCATGGAATTCGTAAAATTCATGGAATCGAAGTAATCTAATAATTCACGGAATTTTTAGAATTTATGAGTGCACGAAATACGCTCAATTTATAATCATCAAAAGTGACGCTTTGTAAAATTAGTTGAATTAATTTGTCCTAATTCTCGGTTTCTATAACAGTTCATAAAAGTTTCTAGAAATTTTTTTTACCTGGGTGTTGATAGCTATAAATAGCTCCATATGCAAAAAAGCTTGTATTTACTTGAATTTTCCGCATTTGAAGAGTATTTCTGGAGTTATGAATGGTAAATATATTATCGAGCTTATAGCTAAAATCGTGAAAAGACCCATATTTGGCTTGAACTTTCGTGCCTTGGAAAGTATTGTTGGGCCTTCCCAATAATTATCCCTTATTCCGCATTACTTGAACTATACTCGCTTCAATTTTTATGCAATACTATTCATGCAATCGTGAGATATTAAGTTTATAAACAAATGAACAAACAAATAACTGTTTTCACGTTGTGTGGCGTACCCAGGATTTTTTTTCGGAAGGGGCTTGGATTTATTTGATGGAGGCTTCGGGTTTACTTATAGGCAAAGAGTGGGTTAACAGGTTATTGAATAATAAAAATACTTAGTTTCAGGGGAGGGGGGTTGAGTACCGAACCCCCGCCCCCTCCCATGTCGAATACGCCGCTGCACCAAAAGTTTAAAATTAGATCATGGATTTTCAAATTTTAAACTTCTTCAGACAAATCGCATACATGTGGTATTGTAGATATTTTAAAATTCTGAATTTTCTATTATCAAATTGCACATTGGAAAATTAGCATTATTTATATACCATATTCAACTTTTATTTCGCCTTGCACAATGCTGAAGGCCTCTGAGTATATTTTACCCAATTTTAATATTTTGAAATGCAAAACTTTAATTTTCAATTCTAGACCTTTTTTTGTAGAAAATAACTTGTTTAATTATTGTTCAGTAAGGTTTTTTTTTAAAGATTGAAAGCATCTCAATAAAAATAGTTCCAAATTTTATGGCTCTCAATTTATAAGAAAATAAAAGTTTCATTCTTTCTCATTCATCGCTTGCAGTTTGAAGAGATCCAAGAATTTTTTCTCAACAAATGTCAGGAATTCCAGGAAAATCGATTTACCTTTATTTTACTAGTTTTGGATGAAATTTCTAAAAGTTCATAGTTCCAATGTTCTTTTTAAACTCACTACTCTCATATATATTGACACGCTGCTTACGAATATTAGAGTGAAAATTGTCGGAAAATTTCATTTTCATAGTTAAAACCAAAAAATAAAATCAAGGTCCTTGCGTTTATCTCAGGCAACATATAACAGACTTCAGCGCAGTATTGGTCACCTTGTTAGCTGACTAAAGCAGAATAAAACACAGTTGGAAAGGTTAGAGGTGTGATCAACATTATTCACCGTGGTGCTTTTTTGCTCTTAGTGGATCATGGGCAGGGGTAGCGGTTCGAACAAAATTATTTCCGTGACCAGTCTCGGGGGTGCATTTTTTCTCTTACAAGACGATGAAAAGAAATAGACCGACCTTCTTTTTGTAACCAGTCACTGAGTGGCTTCCCACCACCAAAATGTCCGTCCACTCAGCGCCCCACCTACGAAAACTCACTAAAAATTATTATAATGCGATGAACGATTAGTGGAAATTTTTTTCCTTTTTTTTCCTCTTTGATGACATGTTTTCCAAAAGCTACCCCTAACACTTACACACCTAACCCTCGTGATCAAAAACACTTTAAAAGTGGCTAAACTACCTTCAAAAATGTAAATATCATTTAGGACTCCAAATTAATTAAATGACACATGAAAATGTGTCCCTCTTTATCATTTTCCCAAAAAACTACCCTTTCACGTAAACGTATGCAGCGAAACATACATATGTATGTACATTTTTTTATGCATGGTGCCGTATGCTGTAATTCAAGCCAGCAGCACCACTCGAAGAATCGGTAACAAAAATGATTACATCAAATTCCCCTTTTCACAGGAATTTCCAGCTCATGTACGGCTCCAGGAATCCCTTTGAAATAATTTCCTACCTTCAAAATTAAAAAATATCGCTAAGGGCGAAAGGTCAGGACATCAAATTTCGTTGTTTTTTTAACTATCAATTGTCTAATTGCAAAACTAAAATAAATTTTGTTTTTAATTTTAATCGCCCCAGGCGGGAACCCTTAATGGTGAAAATTCAAATCCTATGGATTCTCACGATTACGACACCGAAAAAATATGCGACTATATTAGTTCAATAATACCTTGAACTAATACGCTTCGCATAAATTAGAACTCGATTTGTAAAAAATTGGAACTGGATCTCTTCATTTAATTTGTAATTTTATCGATTTGATCGATCAAATGGCCTTTGACTGACTTTGGGGGAACAGAAGCGTAAACAGTAAGGACCGCCTGACTCGTTTCCAATTGGAATAGATACCTATATATAGTAGCAGTCTTGCGCGCGCCACGGCGCGCGCCATTTAATCTTTTTATGAAAAAGACTAAATGAAAAGCCTATATTTTCTATGTTATACATATTTAATTAATGTTACAAAATATTAGTATGAAATAATAGAAGACACCAAGGAATGCGTTCTGTATCTAAAAGTGTAATTAATCTTTCATAATAGGATTTCAACCAATTTTATATTTGTTGGTAGAAAATGAAATTGAAATTGAAGTATTTTATTCCAAATGAGCTTTTTTATTAAAAATTAATTTAAAATTAATATTTATGAATAGCATTTATTACAATTTTTTAACTCACGTTGAAGATAATCATATTCTTTAAATAATGAACTTTGCATTTTTATTCTACAATTTTTATAAATCAATTTAGCAAAATTTTTGAACGCGCATTATAATAATCAATGACCTTATAGGTAGAAAAACACATGTAATAAGCTTGTTGCCACTCTGTATACTCTCCCCTGAAAATCTTGGCCAAGTCTCCCCAATATTAGTTCATTCGTTCAATGCCATACCAATTTTAGTAATAACTGTTTCATTATTCCAACCTATACAAAATCATTACACTACTTTCTAAGGAATAACGCGATATATGATTACTGTACGAATTTTGATTACAAGAGTAGATAAATCCTTACGAAGTCGGAAAAAAATTAAATTATTGAACACAATTTTCTGCCAATTGTCGAATCTCGGGCTTAGTTAAGTCTCCCACTTTCCCCTGGACTTTTCACATTAAAGTTGATGAAAAACATAAACATTTTGTTTAAAATTACAATAAATAATTATTATATTTCAAATTACATTGAAATTAATGAAATTTTGTATTAAAATAACACTTTCAAGAAATAAATACTTGAAAACTTATCATGTAGGGTGAAGGTGTTGTGAAAAATGTGGTTTATGGTGGTAGATGGAGGGCAAAGGTGTTATAACTGTTATACAGAAAAATAGCCAAAAGTTTAAGGATTGGGACAAATTTTTTTATTTTCTAACTGACAATTCTTTATTTGTTGAAAATTCGTCTTTCTAGTTGAAAAATTCATAATTTTAGTTAAAAATTCATCTCTTTGGTTAAATAATTTACTATTTGTTTGAAAATTATTTTTTTCGGAAATTCAACTATGACATTTTGGGTATAAAATTAATTTTTTAAATTAAAGTGTGATCTTTTTTAGTTAAAAATCTAACTAATTCTTAAAACATTGAGGGATTTTGTTAAGATTCATCTTTTTTAGTAGAAAATTAATCTTCTTGTTTGAACATTCATCTTGCTGATTTAGGATTCAACAATTTTTCTGACAATTTTTTTTTTCAAAATCAATTTATTGAAGTGAAAATTTAACTTTCCATTTTTGGTTCAAAATTTATTGATATTTTTAAATACAATCTGTTTTGGTAGAGATCTCATCTATTTTTTTTAATTACACTTCTTTAACTTGAAAATTATTTTTTGAACTAAGAACTGAACCATCCCATTTTTCGTTGAATATTAAGTTAATAATTAAAGCTTCATCTGTTTCGGTTTACAACAAACCTTTTTGATTGAAAATTCAAGTATTTTCTTCAAATTTCTATTTTTTTAATCAATTTCTATAATGGTAAAATCTACTTATATTACTTTGGTTAAAAAATGATATTTTTTAGATAAACATCATATGTTTGTTTGAAACTTTCTAGATTTTGTAGAAAATCCAAAATTTTTGTAGAAAAGTAATATTCTTGATTTAAAATTAATATTTTTCATTAAGAATTCAGTTATTTAAACGAATCCTTTTCAGTTTGTGAAAAACCATATCTAGTCAAAAATTAATTTATGTAAAATAAAATTGGATTATATCATTTTTGGTAGAGAATTGATATTTGAAATTAAAAATTGATCTTTTTTAGTTGAAAATCCAACCATTTGTTTGAAAATGCACATATTTTGATGAAAATTCGTGTTTTTGGTAGGAAATTAGTCTTCTTAGTTGAAAATTGATCTTTGTGATTAAAAACAAAACTATTAAGTTGCACATTCCGTTTTTTTGTTAAAAATTAAATTCTTTAACTAAAAATTTAACTATTCCACTTTCGGTGAAACATTTAAATTTTTAATTACAAAATGACATTTTTGTGTTGAAAATTCAGTTATTTGTTACAAACATCGTCTTTTTACATTCTCATAATTTATGATTAAGAAAGTATAAGAATTGTCGGCAATTTAACATCACAGTTTTTAAACGGATCTCCACGTTTCGAGACCCCCTGAATCCGAAAATCAGTTTTTACGATGGCGTATGTCTGTCTGTCCGTCCGGCCATCCGTCCATAAACACGATAACTTTCGAAAAAATGAACGGATCAAATCCATCTTTGGCACACTCTTTTAAGGTCCTAAAATAAACAACGAGTTCGCTAACCAGCAATTTTTGATGAAAATTCAAAAAGTGAGCGCATTTTGAAAATTTTTGATAACATTTTTTTTCTGAATTTTATAATTCTATGTACGGATATTTATAGTATTAAAATGGACAAATAATGTATCCCAATGACTTTTTACGACAAAAAATTCCCAGAGTTATAGGATTTTCAAAATTTTGTAAAACAACCGAAATTCAAAATTTTAAGCCAATTCTTGGTCAACCTATGCAAAATGCGAAAAAAGATGAATTGACAAAAATTTTGATCCCCAACAAAATCTCCAAATTAGTTAATAATCACTTCTTGATAGGATGCGTACTTTTTATTTTATTCGTGAAAAATAACATTGAAAATAAAAGAATAAAATAAAAATGTGTGGAAAAATGACGAAATTTACGAGAGAAAAAAAGATTCAACAAAACCTGTTTATAAATGTCTGCCGGAAATCAAGCGCGAAGCGCGCGTGTCACGATGAGAATGTGTACTTCAAAGCCTACACGGATGCCTCCGTCCAATGATATTTTTGCTCTGTCGCATGCGTGTAGCTATCAAAGAACGAGCAATCGTGACAATTTTTTCGATATTTTCCAAATCTGTCTAACCCACTAACGCCTCGTGTCGCCTGCATATAGCAATGAAATCGAGTATGGTGACAATCCAAATCGACAATATCGTTTAGAGATTTTATATTAACTCATTTTATTATGCTAT
>NC_046658.1:23649025-23657873 GCF_010883055.1 Belonocnema kinseyi
GCTAGGACGAAAAACCAACATTGTGCGCCCAGGAAATACCTGGGTTCGAAAAAGTGTCTCAGTCCAATCCGAAACTCAGCGCACTTTGAAATTTTGAAATCGGGTCATATCTTCAGTCTGTTCTTTGAGGCTGAAATCTCGAAATTTCACTAAAAAGCACTAAAATTTAAGGTTTTGCAAAAATGGGCTTGAAATCGATACCGATGCCTTCCAAGGGTGACTTTACGATGTAAAATCATCAGAGGGTACTTAGAGGTCCGTACCGAATCGCCAAAGTCACCCCATGCCAGTCCTCATGGAGGGGAAAATGGCTAAAAATTGCGTATTTTCGAGTAAGACGCTTAAATACTTGTGCAGCTCCTAGCTCACTGAGTTCTGCTACTTCGAGTGACCCAAAGCCCACCACCAGTCTCAGAGTCATTAATTACACCCACAAAGGCTTTCTTAGTGTCAAATAAGTTGACAGTCTTTCGAGAAAGAAGTGTGGCGCGTATCTGTCGGTCCTGAGCCTCGGGACCGATGCCTTGTCTGGACACCTCTGTTACCAGTCTAACAGTTCTTTCCATTGCTACTGTGTGACAAGGGAAACATGTAAAGTCCCAGTCTGGTACCAAGCCATCGGACATAAATAGCTTAGCGGTAAGTTCATCCTCTGTTATAGGAATTAAAACTGGAGGTACGGTAAGTGAAACATCTGTCAGTTCCCAATCAATTATTTCTGTGTATTCATTAGCTCCAAAATTAATTTTTGGCACAATATTGTATCTAACAGTTGTCTGTTGCTTATGTTTTGCTTCCAGGATTTTGGTGAGTGCGTCTTGGCGAACGGTAAGCCTGGGGTCGGTTACCATTCCAAGAAGTATATTTTCTGGCATGGCAGAGAAGCTGTTTGTCTAAATGAAAGTGTTTACCACATTTCGGTACTTCAGAGGAAGAAACCTTGACATTTTAATTGCTTGAAAGAGGTGCCGACTCACATCAGCGATAGACTTATCCCGTCTGATGTGGAACCACTGAGGTACATATACTGTAAGTATTCAACTAATAATTGCAGTTAGTTTGTGGGTCTTTTTGTTAATATGTATAATCTTAGAATTCTATTTGCAGTTGTTAGCCAGCGAGCCACGTTGATGGCACCTATCTTCCGGGAGGCCAGCTCAGGAGAGCACGCTCCAAACCCTATGGCATCTGATATCTCATAAAGATTCCTTTGATCTGAGCTGAGATCAGTGGGCTTAATCTCAGATAAGTCACACTCAACTTGTTTAAACTTTACAACATCGAGAGTCTCACAAGTTGAAAGTTGTCCCCCTATTGGCCCTGAGTATTTGTACGAACCAGAGGTAGGTCCGTCAATAAATACGAAAAGACTTCTGAACGGCAGCTCATTGAAATGTAATAGACAGACAACCCGTTGCAAGGGACGATCAAGTCGTTTCTCTAGTAGACGAATAATTCCTCCCTTTCAGCCTGTATTCGTATTTGTACCGTTACAGCCCACGACTACCACTGAATGAAGCCTCCATTCAAATCTGTTGTTACGTAATTATAAATAGAATCACACTCATCTTAGGCATGGCTAGATAGTGTGACGACATGGCCTACGCATTTAGAACCTGGTTCGGCCACCAAAAATATGTGTTCCTCTTTAATAAATCCGGAGGCTATCACTGTTTCATCTTTCCGACTATCAAAGTATAATCCACGAATAGAATCCTCATGACGTGATTCCTCCTTCAACTTGGAGCCTATTTTAATTTTCTCGCGCCTTATCTTACTTTTATCTATGACTCGACACTCAGGTACTTTTTGAGAAATATCCGGGGAGATCATACCTGCTCGATTGGCAGCGAGGAGTACAGACGAGCTTGAATGTGCCGCAGCCCGTTGACTTATGCCATATCTTTGAGCAACTACTGCTGCTTCAGATAAGTCAAGTCTGGCCTGCGATGATTTTCTCTGCACAAGTCTGTGAGGTATGTCGTGAAAATCGTCATTATCGGTAGAAGCATCAACCCTTACCTTAATTTCAGGAGGAGGATTATTACCTTCACGTCCCTTAAAGAAGGAATCTAAATCTATATCCATATCAATCTTAGAGGAAGATGTGGAGGCCGATGCAGTAGGAACGCTTTCCCCACCCTCTCCCCGTTCAAGTCTGCCTCTTTTTGCATTACGTTCTGCTCTCTTATGGATTCTTTCTGTTTCAGAGACATCTACGCTGGCGATTCCCATGAGTCTTTTACCTCTTTGGTCAAGATAGAAGGCATGCTCTACGGCTGGAACCTTCTTTTCCTTGGTACAGTAGCACCTAGACAAGTCAACGCACTTACAAGCGGCTATGTTAAATAATTCAGAGCAGTAGTCTTTGAAGGCGGCGATTTTCTCATCCTTATTACTTTGAGAAGTTGTTTTACTCTTCAATGAATTTTTCAACGTAGTGTATTTTTTATGAAGATTTGTGAGACATTCCTTAATGCGCAGCTCTGAGATCGTTGGGATAGAAGCAGATTCCCAAATAACTATTAGTTTAGAACGGACTTCGTCGGAAATGTCTCCGAACGAAGGCTCCTTGTCTTTTTCTGAAAGACAGCCTTTTTGCCTTCGAACCTCCTGACAACATCGCAGAACGTCAGTCCTCGTTGGCAAAACGTTCGGACCAAAATCTTTTGGAGGACCAAATATAGGGCCCTGCACAAAGTCTCTCTTTGCGAATTTTGACATGCTGTGGCATACAAACCAAAGAGGGAAGTGCAGGCAGAACCAGAATCTCTACCACCAAAAGAACTAACAACGAGACAATGAGAAGAAGAAACTATAACGACAACGTCAACTAGCACCTGCGAGTGAACGAACATTAGGCGTGAGCTGACAGTACGAGCCATTCACAGGTTCTGACAAGTATCGACAACGCTCGACCAGAGGGGGGGGGGCACAATTATTTAAGCGTTTTACTCGAAAATATGCAATTTTGAGCCATTTCCCCCTCCATGAGGATTGGCATGGGGTGACTTTGGTGAATAGGTACGGACCTCTAAGTACCCTCTGATGACTTTTCATCGTAAAGTCACCCTTGGAAGGCATCGGTATCGATTTTAAGCCCATTTGTGCAAAACCTTAAATTTTAGTGTTTTTTAGTGAAATTTCGAGATTTCACCCTCAAAGAACAGACTGAAAATATTATCCGATTTCAAAATTTCAAAGTGCGCTGAGTTTCGGATTGGACTGGGCCACTTTTCCGCACCCATGCGTTTCCTGGACGCACAATGTTGGTTTTTCGCCCCAGCCTAATATATATAGTATATATAGTTATAATTATATAACTCATTTTTGGTTTAGGAAGTATTTGAAAATGCTTGACATGATAAAATAAAAGTGATGTGTGGTATATGAAAGCTAATTTACAACGGAAAATATATCTTTGGTATTATGGTATAAAATAATGATTTTTTATACCCGTAAAAAATATTTACATACTAGACTTAGCACTTTACATAGAGTTTTCAATTCTTTACAGAAACATTTGCTAAGTCTAATTATTTATGTATAAGCCACAATTAAAGAACAATGTAATTTTAATACTTAGAACCCGACAAACTACGCTTTACCTAAGATGAGTGATGGATATAAAGGTGTTTACTGGGTCGGCCAATATATACATATAAAAGACCAAATAACCACCTTCATATGTATAAAAAACATTTTTGGTTTAAAAAGTACGTAACAATTCTTTGAATAAGAAAATAAAAGTGATGTTCGTTATAAGAAAGCTATTTTACAACGGAAAATATATCTTTTGTATTATTGTATACATTAATGATTTTTTATATTTGCAGAAAATATTTTTATTCTAAAATCAACGCTCTACATAGGCTTATCAAGTTATTACAGAAGTAACTATGAAGTTTAATTTTTTTAAATGTATCTGCTATATCATCAGATATTGTACCTTACCGACAGTAGATCAACCCTCCAAACCATGAAGGCAGAAAATCTACACATATCGATCAAGTTAAGAATCTTCAATAACAGAAAATGCTTAACGTCTTAATAAGACTAGATGGAAAATAATATTTTGAAATTAAAATTATTTCTTGAAAAAAAGATCCTACTCCATCTTCACTCCATTGGAAATCGAACCACAAAACTTCAGATTTTCGGTCAGGTGCTTTTCCAATTAAGCTATTAGACGGATCAGAATAAGAACTCTTAATTCAAGAAAATAATTCTGATATATTCTGATCCCTCTAATAGCTTAATTGGAAAAGCACCTGCCCGGAAATCAGAAGTTTCTTGGTTCGATTCCCAATGGATTCCTGAATTATTGCTATATTCGGGGATGAGAGCGAATATTGTACAAATGTCATAGATATTGTATACATTTCAGAATTTAGTCTCGAAAACATAATGAAAAATCTCATAAAAATTTGATTCGCGGTATCGAGTGTTTGTGAAGTACTTCAGTATAAGATCTATAGACCTCAGCTCTATAAAATGTAGCTGTAAGGCCCTACTGTGTGAAGGTAGCGATATTCCCTGCGTCCCTCACCCTAGCCAAAGCGTTTTTTAAAGGTTTAACATATTCCTGAATTTCTCTTTACGCTCTACAAGTTTTTAACGATTCCAAATTATTTTAAATGATTTAAAAAAATTTCAAGAAATTTCAAAAGAGTTTATGTATTATTTTGTAATTACAAAATATTTTCAAGTGTTTAAAAGTATTTAATGTATTTCATAATAATTTAACGGGATTAAAAAATTCTTTTTAATTAAAAAAGAACAAAATTGATAAATAAATCTCAAAATATTTCAACTAATTTTAAAGAAGTTTAAAAGAATTAAGAAGAATTCCAAAAAGCATAAGAATTTTCAAGAGATTTTAGAGACTTTAAAATAATTTTTATGAGTCCAAGAGATTTTTAGTGATTTTAAGGGATTTTGTGCCATTTCAATGGATTTAATATAGTTTAAAAAATTACTAAAGGAATTTAAAATCTTAAAAAGCATTTTAAATTATTTTTAAAAAATCGAACGAGTTTAAGGATTTCATGTAATTTAAAAATATTTAAAAGTATTTGAACAATTTTCAAGTATTTCAAGGGATTTAACCGAAGTTATTTGATTAATTCTTTTTTGAATTTATAAACCAACTTTAAAAGGTTTCAAATTATTTGAAAGAGTTCAGGATATTTTTAATGCATTTAAGAGATTTTAACTAATTTTGAAGAATTCTTAAGGAATTTCGGTAGAATACAAATGAGTTTTAAGATTTCGAAGTAATTTAAAAATATAAAACATGTTCTTGAATCCTTTAAAGGCTGTTAAATATTTTATTATTGATATTGTTTTTTTTATCAGAGAAATTAATTAATAGTTTAAGATGTTAATTTTTTCGTCTACTTGGTCATAATCAATATTATGAAAATATTGATTAATTTTTAAGATTGTAAAAAATGCTATCTAGCTCCGTTGGAATATGAGCCCAGGTCCTTCAGATTGCTGGTCAGCATTTTTTTTCACAATCTTAAAAATTAACATCTTAAACTCTTAAAAGGAAAAATATCAATATAAAAATATAAGAATTATAACACCAATATTCTGAAATGCTCCGAACCGCTGTGACGGCTGCTGAAATTCTCCGTCGAAGAGCAGCACGTGTACATTTTTTCCTCTGTTATGAGTTTTTTTCTCGGTTGTCGAGTTTTTTTCCAAGTTTTTTTCCTTAGCCAAAAAAACAGAAAACGGCAGCCCTCTCCGTACTCTCGAAACCCCGAGGTTTTCACGCATGTGTTCTAGAAATCAATTTTAAAGAAAAGAAATCTCTAAAGATCAACATAGATTAAAAATATTAAACGAGTTTTTTCAATATTTTTTTCATTTTCTTATATAAATATAACGATCGTAATGCTGCATATTTGAATTCGCTTAATAAATATTCTACAAAGTTTCGATTTATCTCAACGGACTCCAATCTTGTAACAATGGAAAGATACTTCGAGCTTATATTTTATGCGACCTCCCTCCCATGCTTAAACGATTAGTGTCGGTTGAGCGGACGTTTTTTGCCTGGCGTCACCTTCCCATTATTACAAGATTGGAGTCGGTTGTGAAAAATCGTAATTTTATAAAATATTTAAGTATCGTATTTTAATATGCTGCATTCCCTTCTTATATTTGAAGGTTCAGGTCAGGTACAGGGATATTTAAGGAGTCCGAATTCGCAGGTAGGAGCGCCCAGACATTTTCACCTGCATGCATACTGCAGTTCTAAAGTGGGCGCTCGACAGGTAGGAGGTCATAGGCAGCAAGGCCGAGAAACAGTATTGTGTTTGGAAGCCTGCAATAAGTGTCAGAGTCAAGGAAATTGAAATCTTTGAAATGGAGTCTTCAGGTGCAGGTAAGTGGATCATTTAGAACTTTATAAATTAATGTATTCATTGAATCTACGTAAATTATTGTATAATATACTTTACAAAAAAATCCGGAAAATCGCATTGGTAAATTCTCCAAAAAAATATAAAAGTTTATGAATCAATCACGATTCAGTCATGAAATTCATCTCAGTTGTTAGCCTACATATATATCTAATAATATAAATAATATCGAGCTGCAGCAGTATGCGGGTGTTCGTTTCGTGATTGTTTAAAGAAAATGATTGTTCTATCAAGAGTAAAAAAATAACATTTTGGCATCGAAAAAATTTTTCCATATTCTTCAGCTGATTTTCGATTCAAAAGGGCTCATGACATTTTCCTCCATCTAGCATACTTTTTGAGTTAAAAATGGTTAAATATCCGAAAAACGCAAAAATGGTGATTTTGAACGCTCTAACACCTAATGAAAAATATTATATTTAGCACATTATGGGTTGTCATGTATTCTTTAAAATATCATTAGCAATATACAATAAAGGTACTTCACGTTTTTTTCACTGAAAATTTTTGTTTATGAGGTGGCAGCGAAGCGCGCGTTCCGTATTGCAATCTTCCTCACACATACGCACAGTCCAGTAGGTTACATTAAGATGATTTAGATGAGGGAAACTGTCAATTTTTTTTCGCAATACCGTAATTCACATTTATAAGAATACATGAGAACTCATACAGTCGAAAAAATATTACTTTTTCATTAATTTTCAGCGTTAAAAAATCATAGTTTTGCATTTTTCAGATATTTAAAACTTAATGAATCAGCAACTATGTTGAGTGAATAAAAATTTAAAAGGACTCTCAATTCTTCCATTTGCGGGTTCTAAGAAATTCAGTTTTTTGTTCCAGAATCTGCAAGTGTCGCAAAAGTACCCAGCTTGACGAGGAAGGAGATTTTTTATTTTAGGCGACGCAAGTTAAACGAGTGTGTGACGGTCCTCTATGAAGAAATTGAAGCTGTGATGACTGCACGATTGGGGTTTACGTTTGAATTGCCGGAGATTTGTATGAAAAGTTTACGTTCATTAATCACACTAAAGCCTCGAAATACAGGAGATCAATCGAATTACCTCGAGAAAAACCACTCACTCCTGATGAGGCTGCTTTGCTTCTTGTTGAGGCTAAATGGTCAAAAAACACGTACCAGTTGGTACGAAATATAGCGAATGCTAATGCCAATATGTTCCTAACTTCAATCGTTCCATTGCGGCTTGTTTCGACAGATTCAATTACGAAAATCCAAACGATAATATGGAAGAACCCTCGAGCATCATCTCCTTATTATTGCAGACCCATAAGAATGCAATATCTGAAAGAAACGATTGCAACTACGAAGGAGAAAATCGCGTACATTCGAGAAGGCTGGAAATCTAACTGACCTTGAAACAGTCATTGTCGAGAAAATAGAAGTGTTTTGTACAATCTTCCATTAACAATGGTGGATGGTAAAGTATGAAGCGCAATGTCAGATACTTCATCTGCTCAGTGTTGCGATTTTTGCAACAAAACGATATCAAATTTCAACAAGATCGATTAAATTCTAGTAACAAATGGAATTGAAGACAACTTAGAATATGGAATGTCGTCGCTTCATCTCTGGATTCGATGTTTTGAGTGTCTTTTACACATATCTTATAAGTTGAACGTGCAGAAACATGGTCAAATTCGAGACGATGAGAAAGAGAAAGAGAAGGAATGCAAGAAAAAAGTTCAACAAGATTTTCGTTTACGACTGGGCGTGATCGTCGACAGACCAAAACAGGTGGCAGAAAGTTCTAATGATGGGAACACTGCTCGAACTTTTTCCGGAATGGAGAAGTTTCAGCTGATATAACTGGGATAGACAAACGCCTGATTCATCGGTTACACGTCATCTTACAGACCATTTCGAGTGGCTATGAAACTGAACCTGAATTCAAATCATACGCATTGGACACAGCTCGACTCTGTGTGGAATTGTATGTTTGGTACAATATGCCAACAGCAGTTCATAAAGTTTTGATGTACGGCGCAGAAATAATCGCGGTTACCATACTCCCGATTGGAGAACTATCAGAAGATGCCCAAGAAGCGTGCAATAAATATATAAAACAATACCGAGAAAACTTTGCACGAAAGGATAAACGTGTACACAATCTGACATACGTTTTTCGGCGAATGCTTCTTGCATCCGATCCATATATTTCGAGTCTACGGAAATTTCCAGGAAAAAAGTTACATTAATTTTCATCAGACGCTTTTCGATTATTCAAACAACCAAACATAGACGGCTCCGACAACATCTATAGGCAGTCACTTGATTTAACTGCAGCGTCTGACAGTGAGACAGATTCTTCGTCAACAAGCGACGAAGAGTTATAACTTCGAATAGTATTTTTCTCAGTTTTATTGTATCATATCCTATTACATTGATGATTTGC
>NC_046658.1:23657973-23659437 GCF_010883055.1 Belonocnema kinseyi
GTATGAATTTAAATGCAACTATAGTCAATATCTTGTAATTGTCTATTATAATAACTTTTACTGTAGCCTGTCTATCGTTAAGATGCTTGAATTTTACATACTATCTACTGTTCATTTATTGTATAATTATCGTTGCTGAGTTGTCATGTTTATACTATAAGCATGTCATTCATGTCAAATTACATACTTTTTATGTTATCACACCAATTCTGTCACGAAATGATGAATAAATAATCAATTTATTAAATTAATGAATAATTATATCTAAAAAAACCTTCATATTCGTGATATAAACTTTTTTCGTTTTTCTTGTTTTGGTCCGCCAGAATTGATCAACCATTTATTTGTTTCGAAAATGACTACTAATTCGTAATCAGCGGCCTTCAAAATCCTAGAATATGGAATTTCGCATAAATTACAGTTTTTTCCGTTTTTGGTCTGTCATATTGGATACGCCATTTTCTTTTTTTACAATTCTGACTTCAGATTCGGAATCAGCGACTACGAATTTTTTGAATTATTTCCGCGATTTTGCCCCACTGTGCGTCGATTAATATCTTAATTTTTATTCTTTAAATCTACGATTCGAGACCCGGAAGAAAGACCTAGAGAAATTTTTTCCCTCTATGGTTTCTTTAACAGAATGAGAAAATAAAATGTGAAAATTAAAAAAAATGTAGGCCACAATCGGGTTCGAAGAAACCTTTTTGCAAAACTTGTTTGCGGTTTTTTATATAAACTATGGATCAGGTGCAATAATGTTAAAGAGGAATTTCATACGTCTTAGCGCAATATAATCGTTGTCAGCTTCTTGGAATATCGCATGACATTTATTGACCTTGGAGAATATTAATTCGGATTTCCCAAACGTCATCTGATTCATGATTTCTATGGACAACGATCAGCCGATTTGTCCCGCGCATTTGATAATATAATGATTTCTAAAATTATATAATTAAGGTCGTTCGCAAAATGTACCATTAGTAATAGGATGTTTGATTTTTTAAAGCCACAAACTTATTGGCTGTCTTCTAAAATTTTTTTTATACTTATTATTCAGCTAGTTTAGGTAGGTTGTTATCCATAAGTTCTCCGAAACATAGGCTATCTTTTCGTTGCTGTTAAGAATTTGCTAACTTCATTTAGCTAAGTTTTCAGGAGTAATTGTTGCATCCTCAAAATTTGAAACCAAATTTAAACCGCAATCATAAAACTAAAATGATAAAAACATCAACTAAAAAGCAGTAGGTAATCACTTATATGGTAAGCCATAAGTAATGAACTACGACCGACGATAAATAGGCAACGGTCGATAATGTAGTAAGCGCCAGCTAAGTACCCGTTCATTAGTATAAGTATACCGACTAAGAGAAGAGTAACGAAAATACAAATGAATAATAAGGAAATCAATATAACTAAAAGGGGAAAATAAAAGGAAATTATAGTGTAACGAGCATTACATCG
>NC_046658.1:23659537-23659997 GCF_010883055.1 Belonocnema kinseyi
GGGGGGGGGGGTTCTCGCGGGTGAGAAAGAAAATTCGTTTCTAAACGCTCAGACCTTCGTAGGATGAAAATTCACTTATTTATTAACACCAAGAAAAGCCAAGTTACATTTACAATTGCGGCTTTTATGGTTCTTGAAATTCATTTGAGACAAAAACGAAATTCATTTTATCAAGCTTAACTAAAACCTACCGAAACACGAAGAGACACGGAGAGACGCGGAGAGAGAACCGATTCCGGAAACCCGCGCACTGTGTGCACTATGTGTCTCTTCGCGTTTCAGTAGGTTTTAGTTAGGCTTGATAAAATAAATTTTGTTTTTTTCTCAAATGAATTTCAAGAACCATAAGAGCCGCAATTGTAAATGTAACTTGGCTTTTCTTGGTGTTAATAAATAAGTGAATTTTCATCCTACGAAGGTCTGAGCGTTTAGAAACGAATTTTTCTATCTCACCCTTGAG
>NC_046658.1:23660027-23676148 GCF_010883055.1 Belonocnema kinseyi
CCCCCCCCCCCCCCCTTTAGTCTCTCATGTTAAAGTGAAGTTAGCGTTCCTGCTAGGCGACACCAGGACAGCGTGATCGAGGTTCCGATAGGGAGGACCCTATTTGGCGCCAAATAAAAATTAAAAGGAACTTCGAGGGTTGTACGTTGTTTGGGAGTGTGTGAACCACAAACTTGGTCCATTCAGGCGTGACAGGCAAGTATGTGGCAGCCGTCTTGTGGCCCAGTTACCCACCCGGGCCACACCGCGATTTCGCTGTGTGCAGGTGCAATTTTGCAGATTAGCACCGTGGAAGAAAATATACATATATATAAAGCGGTGTTTATTAGGTTGTCAAATTGAAAGCATCAAAATAACATATAAAAAAATGTAGAGCAGCAGTGAAACTTATTTAGCATGAATAATACAAGAACTCCAATCAAATTCACGTTTTCAAAAGTCAAGAAAATAATAATAAATGAGTAGTGTTTTTGTAGGCTAAACTTTAGAAAGATTTAACGGTGTTTATTGGGTCACATTCAGATATTAAACGGTGTTAATTGTGTCGGCGAGATAATGAGACTTTGTTTAATAGGATCAACAGAGGACAGTCTCCTGAGGTGTTGACTACCTTTTTTTTAGTTTTTAACCGTATGTCTAAACGCGTGGACCGAAATATATATATAAAGCGGTGATTATCAGGTCCTCAAATGGAAAGCATGAAAATGACATGTAAAACAAAATGTAGAGCAGTGAAACTTATTTAGCAAGAATAACAGAAGAACTCGCTATATGAATGAATATGGCATTAAATATTACTTTATGCCATATTAATTTAGACAAGCAAATGAAGGGAACACTTTGTTTCACTCGCACTTTGAGTACTTTCGCATGCCCATGTGGATCAAGAATGTTAGAAGCTTACTGTACCGACTCGGCCATGTTATTGGCCGTGAAGAATTGAAACCCAACCCGCCCAAAACAGAGTTGGTAAAACCCTTCCTTCGCCGAAAATCGTACGTAACATCCGTCAATTCCTTGGATTGTCTGGGTACTACCGACGATTTATTCAGGACTACGTAAAAGTCGCCAAACCACTGACTGATCTCCTCAAGAAAGATGCGAAATGGGAGTGAAATTTCGAAACACGCTGTCAGAGCCATACTAACCCAAGAAGAGGAAGGGTTCGACATGCCCGTTGCATATTTTTTTCCAAGGCTATGAACAATTGTCAGGAGTGCCTAGCAATTGTTCAATCCCTTGAATACTTTCGACCATACTTATATGATCGTTACTTCATACTCGCCTGCAATCACGAACCGGTCCACTGGATGAGTTACATTAATAGCCCAGGGGCTAGATTGATCAATTAGAGGAATAAGTTCCAGAACTATCAATATGAATTCGAGTATAAACAAGGAAAACTGAACAGGGGAGTTTAAGGACTTTCAAGGAATCCTCACGATGGTCCTTCTAAAGGCCCGTAGGAACCACAGGACCCCAATTACTCGAAGGAAATATCAGGGTCTTCTCAGCGCTTCATAAGAAATAAACAAACTCAGGATCTTGCCAAAACGAAGGTCAGGGAAGTGGCACCAAGCGTATTAGTCCTCACTCGAGCAGGAGCTTCCCAGGGTCGTTTTGAAGAGGCAAAGTCGACCACAGGTACTTCCACCAATGAAGAACGACCGACTCAAATTCGAAACCCCCACCTGGAGGTGAAAGTTAAACCGATTGGAGGAAAGCAATAAAATCCCGTGTAATTTAGGGCCCGGCACAGTGCAACTCACCCCACCGGGGATTGAAGAAACTCTTGGCCCGGCCAAACTAGTCGAAGGGTCCGATTTAAGGATCCTCCCACAGAGGTTTATCTCCTCTCAGGATCCCCTATTGTAGGACGGTAGCAACAAACAGAAGTCCACGGAAACTACAACCTGGAGGGACACTCAAAGCTTCACGCCCGAGCCCTTCACCACCCTCCTCTTCTTTAGCCAATGTGGATCTACCGTACGTAGATGACTTCTCGGATGTCGAGGCACCTACGGAAGTCCACGCAGCAATGAAACGAACGAGAAAATATTCGAAAGAGAGATGACTAAATAATGTCCTCCACCAATGGACAGATCCCCTGACTTATAGGAGAGGTAATTATGCTAATTTTATTTCAGAGAACTGCGAGCCAACGAGTTTTATCGCGAAACTCCTCATCGCTACCGAACGTCTTGATACTGAAGATCTATGACAACGCAGGCCCAAGAAGGGGCAAGTCGTGGTTACTCTCCACCATCGATAGCACACCTACTCCATCGTCGTGAAAAGGGGACATGTAGACAACGCCAATTGGAAGGATATGATTACCGGACTAAGAGACCTTCGCACCGCCCTAGAACAGAACAACATAATGACCTGTCGAATTGCCAATACAGGAGACGCCGTAGGCTCATTACCCCAAAACAAAATGGCAGAATTACTAACAGCAGTGTTTCAGGGTAGCAACATCACTATCACCCTTTGTCAGGTGTAGGTAGAAGTGCCCCCCCCCCTCAATTTAGAGGAAAAGATCACAGCCGAATTCCACGACAGCCTTATCGGCAGTCACAAGGGCGTGACTAAGGCCTTTCGACGCATTAGGGGGAGATACTGCTGGCCTCGTATACGGGACCATGTAACAACTGGAAAGTTTGTTTAAAGTGGAGCAGCTTTTAACCGTCGGCTAACGACTCCAAACCAATGGGGCGCTGGAACAAAGTCACATAATCTGACGGAGTACATTAGAGATTACGCCAATGATTATGACGATTGGGACCGATTACTACCCTTCTCCATGTTCGCCTACAATACATCAGTACACGAGGCAACTAACTTTACGCCCTACGAATTGGTATATGGTCGAGTAGTAAGGACCCCAAGTTGGAAAAATGGGGGACGAAGCTTATTCCTTTAAAAAGTTAGAGATAGTAAATTTGACAGTCAATTCACAGGTCCCTATACCATAGTTGGATTCACCGAGAATAAATACGTAATCCTCGAAACTGAGACCGGTGACTGTTTCGCCAAACACGAGGTTAAGCTCAAGCACGTTAGTGGCTAACCTCTAACTAACCTTTAATAAACAACGCTTATCCTGTCTTGGACTTTCCTTTACTCCAGAAAAGAAAATCTAATTCATACACTTTCTAGGTCAAAATGATGCAAGTCTGGTTGTTTAATTACCTGTTCCCCTTATCTGCCACTGATGATCTCAATCTAACAAACGTTTAGAAACACCCCGCAAAAATACAGCACGGGAATCTATTACGAGCACCTAGAGGCTATGAGACGTGCGGTCAGCTGTTGGAGAGTCCCCGTGTTCTTGGGCTTGCAGAAAATCCAAGGATTTCTGATATCCTACGAGGAGCAGTTTAATCATCTATCAAGCCTGTTTCTACCCACCTTGGAATTTTCATGCCTGTAAACAATCACCGACTACGGTTTCGGTGCCAAGTTTTTGGTACCTAGAAACCTGAAGAAGGAAGGGTCACGACATGCGAGAGAGATGAAGTAGCGCACCGATAAGACGATCAACCTCAACATGCCCATCGGAATGCGAAGCCAACGAGCTCCACACTAGCTGGGAATTCTAGGAGGATAGATTGGACCCATAGCAGGACTGATGACCTACAGCGACGGCGAAACACTTAAAGTTGAGATTTCCGAGCTTCACAAGGCCCAAGCAAGTTTATCCCATATAGCCGATAAACAAACTCATATTGGGAGAGCTCAGTTGGAGTAGATATATGAACTTACTAAATGCAATAGGGAGAGACTTTGCGAAATCAAAGTGCCTACTCCTTGAAGACTGGATATGTTCGCGGAAGTCTTCCTCAACCGTTATAAGAACAGGCTACAGCTGAAGATGAGGAAGCGACATTGAGTTCAATCGCGTAAAAGCAGGCACCTTCTGAGAAATGATAGCGATAACGGACAAGGAGGAACATTTACCTCGGGTTCAGTGTGTGATCGACTATATAATATCTGGTAGACTGTTCATGCAAAGGGTTCGAAAGGTCGCCCTAGACCTGAAGATCTTCAATCATATACTGAACAAGTTAAAGCTGCTGACAATCGAACAGCATATTGCCGACAAAACGCAGGTGTCATCTGATGCAATGAGAAGAATACAGAAGAGAGAACAATGGATTAGGAAAAAACAACAGTTTCTTGCGGAGCCATCGCGCCTCTTCAGCGTTCCCCCTGTTCCTGTCAAAAAACTACCCAAGCCCAACGATGTAAAGACTTCTTTGACGAGAGGTATACAAGATCTCAAAAACACTGGAGCTGAAAGAAGATACTAAGAATATCATCCGCTTCAAGGAGTTTTTCGACAACCTTATAACATATGAAGAGGAATGTCCATCAATCATTTCTGAAAAGGTAAAAAAGCACTTAGGGGTATGAACAAATTTTCTTCTACAGGACCAAATGGTATCAAGAAATTCTGGTGGAAGTAGTTTCCTTCTACACATTAACATCTGGCCCGTATATTCATTTCATATTTAAAATCGGCAACGGCCATTCCGTAGTGACTGGTGTTAGGACGCAATATATTCCTACTCAAAAAAAATGCAAATTGTCCATCCCAGATAATTACAGGCCAAGAACTTGTTCGAACATACTGCATAAGATCTTCAGAGCTGTCCTAAACAACAGGATTGTTCGAAGAATTGAGTCTGTGTGGAGAGAGAATGAAAAAAGAATTATATGTCATTATGTGTCATTATTTGTTTCAAATGATGTTTGGTTCAAAATCGAGTACAGTGCAATCGAATACCTACCATAATCGATATCAATGAAATCGAAGAAACAAAATGGCGGCGCATGAGACATTCATAGCAATTTTTCCAAGATTTTTTTTTTAATTTATACAAATATTCGGAGCTTATTTTTTGAAAAAAATTAATCAATTTTTCAATTAATTAAGTTTTTGAATATCAAATTTTGTTTCTGCAAAAATAAAAAAGAGTGCCTTGCAACCATGGAGGTAGTACGAAAATTTCGAAAATACTTTACTTTTTTTTTAATAAAAAACATCCTTTGCGATGTAAAGTATTTCTTGCTTTTAAATTTTGCGATAATTGTATATGCGCAGAAACAAGCGCGTCATGACACAAATTTGTTGGAGTATTAATATGCATCAAATGTCCGCCAAATGACTACCGAAAATTTCCAAAAACTATTTTTACAAAAATAGTAAAGAGTGCCTTGCAACCGTCGAGATAGCAAGTAAATTTTGAAAATACTTTATATTTTTTAAATGTTGACCATTAAATATCGAAAACTGCCAACAAATGACTTTCAAAAGGCCAAGAAATGATTACACTATTAAAGTTGGCTTGATTTATAATTAAATGCGTGCAATAATGGAATCCTTCGAGATGAAAGAGTATTTCTTGCTTTTAAACTTTGCACCAATTGTATATGCGCAGAAACCAAATATAAAAAACCATCACCAAATGTCCGTCAAATGACGACCGAAAATTACGAAAAATTATTTTTTCAAAAATACTCAAGAGTGCCTTGCAACCGTCAAGGTAGCACACAAATTTAGAAAATACTTTACTTTTTTAAAACTTTGACCACCAAATATCCAAAACTGCCTAAAAATGATCTTCAAAGGCCAAGAAATAATTGCACTAAAAAAAGTTGGCCTGATTTATAATTAAATGCATGCAGTAATAGAATCCTACGCGATGAAAGAGTATTTCTTACTTTTAAACTTCGCGCCAGTTGTAATTGCACAGACACAGATGCGCCCTATGTCCCAGATTTGTTACAGTATTAATACAAAGATATCTTTCACAGTTTTAAACACCAAATATTAAAATTCACAACCAAATGATAACGAAATTTATCAGAGTGGCAGTCGCGTCCGAATTTTGAAGCCGAACGGTTAAATATTTTTGTCTAATTTTTTGCGTACCCCATCTAAATAACCATATTCAAATCAAGCAGAGCCGCTTTTTCGATAAAATGTTTATATTTTTTTAGTAATCAAAATAGAGAACAATAGCAGTGGCACCCAATGAGAGCTGTACATGCATGCCCGCAGCGAGCCTGCTGACCCTCGTCAAACTCAAGTCAGCAGACTCTCCGCAGGGTGATGAATGACACGGAGCGAATGAAGACCGAGCGTTGTTACGAGATTTTGACCAGTTAAAAAAGCTAGTATTATAAAATCATTGACAATTCCATTTCAATTAACGGAATGAATTTATTTATATCGTTACAAGAAAATGAAAAAAAAAAGATTCATGAAAATCGGTTAATATTTTCAGTAATAATGCGAATCTTTAACTTCTGTACATTTACTCCTCCGTTTTCTAACAAATTCAGGTTAAAGACGGTATTTTTTAGAATTTTTTCCGAATACACACTGTTAAAAATTTGAGAAGTAAATGGCTAGGGGTTTTGAGAGTGCAATTTTTCGGAGTATAAAATCGACTCAGTATCGAATACATTTAGATCCGCGTATTTTATTCCAAAGTAAACTAGAATGATTGAAAGGTTCTGTAGTACATTCCGAATAAATATAATTAAATCAAACCGCATAGAAACAAAATCTTAGCCTATCCCTGGCGGACCGAAGGAACCGAATGGAGCCTCTATAAAGTACCTGTAAGGACCCCATTGGGCCCCCTTTCGGTTCTTTTTAAAAAAATTGAAATAAACAGCAAGATCATCTTTTAAATTGTTGCAATTCGGATTCTACGTTAAAATTCCCTACAGAAGGTCACGGAATAATCGCAATAGTTTTTTTGCAACGGCAAAAAGTTTTAAAATATATAAAACGTATAACGCCTCTTGACTGCTACTTACAGATGATGCGTTTGAAGTGTAGCAGTCAATAGGCGTTATACGTCTTATATATTTTTAAACTTTTTACCGTTGCAAAAAAACTATTGCGATTATTCCGTGACAAAAATATTCAACCGCCCTACCGATAGAATTCTCTGAGTATTCTCAAGCGAAATAGCCTGGCCCATTTGAGACTATAAGCGGAGTCGATTTGAATGATTTAGTCTCTGAGATAGTTTGAGAGATTTGGGTCCTTTTCAAGGTCCTTTTAGAGTTCCTTTTAAGAGTCATGCGACTTTAATATAATGTTTCTTTTGTCTTCGCCACATACCGGGCGGACAGAGTTATTTGAAGTAGTTGGCCGTCGCTAACCCGACTCTCCTTTTTTAAATTTTTCTTCAAATTATTAACACTTTATGTTTAATTGATGAATTTTCTCATTATACTTATTTATAATTATAAGTTATATGCTAATATACAATTTTCTAGTTGAATTAAAAAATTTTGTCTTTTTTGGCGTATCTCATTCCATTTACGAGAAACGTTGTATTAATTCCAATTTTAAACCTTTTGAAAAAAAGTTAGATATCTGAAATTATCTAAACCCGTAGATTCCTAATTATTATACTTTGGGCTGTTCACTATGAAATTAAAAAAAAATCTATTTCTAAACTTTAATCCGAAGGCTTAACAAAGGACCCTTGAGTGTGCTACTCTATTGATATAGCCTCTCTGCTTGTTATTTATGATCGAATTCTTATTTCAATTTCAGCCTCTCTGGTTATTATTCAAGATCGTGTTATTTTAATTTCGGAAAGGACATTTTAAAGCCTTTAAAGCATTGAAACGAGCTACCTGGACCTTCAAATATATCTGAGTGGCTGCGGAGAATTTCTCAGAGCATCTCTGACCCTAGGGAATCTTTAGAACATACTCAGAAATTTCTATCGGTAGGGCGTACGGGCTCAAAATTCAGACGCGATTATCATTCTGGTTTCCGTAATAACGACAAAACGACACTTTCATTATTATAATATAACGATCTGTTGCAAAAACTATCATTATGAAATCGTGAATTAATTAACTTTTTATGTGCAGAATAAATTCATTCATGTAATTGCAAACATATAAATAGAAGATTAAAGAAAATTTGTAACGTGTGCAGGAATAATGGAAGTCTTTAGGGAATTTAGTCAGGCTTGTACTTGAAAAAATCATTTGTTTAAACAATTTTTTTCCTGGAAATAGAAAAAAATGTTATTTACTGCAATTGATCACGCAATAAACGAATGGTAATAGTACTTTCTTTTAAGATATTTAGCAATTGAGTACTCCACAGTCGGCGCGAAACTATGAAAATCCCAAGAACGTCCTTAGGACGTTCCTAGGGCGTTCTATGTCAGGCCAATCAACGTCTCTAAGACGTCCAATGTCCTAAAGATGACCTAAAGACGTCTTAAGAGCATTCCTAGGATGTTAAAAAGACATTTTATAAAATACGTCTTAGGGATATCCCAAAGACGTCTCTAGGACAACCTTTCTTTTTTTTCCCACTGGGTCGCTTCTTAATTGTTAGGACGAAGGTTTAAATATTTTAAAACTATTTCTTGCATACGTCATTTACATTCTTATACCTTGAAGCAAGCACAGCCGATTTTGCAATAAAATCATTACATTAAAAATTATACATGGCGAAGCGGCCCCTTCTTTATTATTAAACAAAATATGAACATTTTCTCCAAAAATGGCTCTGCTTGCTTTGAGATATGGTTATGTGGATGAGGTATGTAAAAAATTAAACAAAAATATTAAACCATGCGGCCACAAAATTCGCACGCGACAACCATTCTGATATCCGTAATAACAAGTGAATAGAAGATTCAGGAAAATTGGTTAACGTGTCTTTACGGAATTTAGTCTGACTTGTTTGAACAATGATTATTTATTTTCACAATCGTTTCCCTCTGTAAGTCATAGGAGTCGTGGAAGGTTATTTTCCTAGCGATATTTAGTACATTAAAAAGATTATTTGTTTAAAGAATTCGTTTCCCGTGCATCGTAAAAACTACTATTTACTGCAATTGATGATACACACGATTCTTACGACTTACAGGGGAAAACGATTGTGAAAATCAATAATAATTGTTTAAACAACTCCAACTAACTTCCCTAAAGACTTCCATTATTCCAGCACACGTTAAACAATTTTCCAAGATCTTTTATTCTTGTGTTTGTAATTATATAAATAAATTTATTTTGCACATAAAACTTAAATTAATCCACGATTTCCTAATGACATGTTTTGTAATAGACCGCTATCTTATAATAATGAAAGTGTCATTTTGTCGTTAGTACGGAAATTAGAATGACAATCGCGTCCGAATTTTGAGCCCGCACGGTTGAATATTTCTGTCCAATTTTTTGTAAACCTCACATAAATAACAATATCTTGAAGCAAGCAGAGTGATTTTTTCGATAAAATATTTATGTTTTGTTTAATAATCAAAAAGGGAACAACAATAGTAGTAACACGCAGTGTTAGTTTTATATGCATTTTCGACGCGTACAATCTAGATTATAATTTATAATGTAATAATTTTATTAAAAAATCGGCTCCGCGTGCTTCAAGATATACGTACATGTAAATGACGTATACAAGAAATGACTAAAAAATATTCAACTGTGCGGCCTACAAATTCAGACCCGAATACTCGTTTTTTTTCACAAAGTACTAAATATCCTGCAGAAAATAACTTAATTTATAATAATAAGTTATAAAATATTAATTAAAGTCAGACCTATGCACAAAATACTTGGAAACAGGGTACTTATGAATTAAGGATTATGTATTTGAAAATAATTATAAAAAATATTGTTTTTAGCCTGAATTTGTTAGAAAACTGCGGTGTAAAATGTACAGAATATAAAGATTCACGTTATTACTGCAAATATTAACTGATTCTCATTAATCTTTTTTTCAATTTCTTGTAATTATATAAATTAATTAATTCTGTTAATTCAAATTGAATTAATCAATGATTTCATAACGTCAGTAGCTCTAACTGGCCGAAATATCTTAACAATGCCCATTCTTCATTCGTTTCGTATCATTCATCACTCTGCGGGGAGTCTGCTGACTTAAGTTTGACGAGGATTAGCAGGCTCGCTGCGGCCATCCATGTACAGCTATCACTGAGTGTCACTGCTATTTTTCTCTTTTATTCTCTACGTTTTTGATTATTATACAAAATATAAACAAATTTTAAAGTAGAATCCGAATTTCAACAATTTAAAAGTTTATTTTGCTGTTTTTTTTAGTTTTTTAAAAAGGAACTGAATGGGGACCCAATGGGGTCTTTACGGGTACTTTTTAAAGGCTCCGTTCAGTTCCTCCGGTCCGCCAGGCATAGGACTCCAATCAAATTGCATGTGATACTTAGAAAATTATCTATTTTACCAGTTTTATGTTCCCCCGGATTTTTTTCCAGAATTTTTCTAAATTTGATTAATTTGCATGGCGCTTAGAGAAATGGTAGTGAACATGCTAACCGACGTCCGTGCACACTTTTTTTGTGGTTTAATTCCAAAAATTTTGATTTTGCTAGAAACGTATGTGTATATTTCGAGGTTATGTGTAATATAATTTTCCCGAGCGTTACTTCCCAACTACACAATATTCTTGGCCGAAAACTTTAGAATTACAAATAAACATATTAACTAATGTAATTGTTTCTTTCATAAATAATTTCCAAATTATCGGAATGACAGAGCTAAAAAACGACATAACCTCAAAATAATGCACATGCATACCATTTAAAGATTCCGGAGCTGAAATGTTTAGTAATTTGACGCATTACACAAAACGCAATGCAATTCTGCAATCATGGGATACCACCCTTACTTTGGGATATATTTTGAAAGCAGTTCGAACTTCAAATTTCTATTATTTATTTTTCTGATATTATTGATTTCATTATTTGTTCTAGTTATAAAAAATTATTTATTGTTAAAATTATCAATATATCTAATGAAAAAATTAATAATATTTAAGACCTCAATGGCAAAAATATTAAAAATATTTGTAAGACTACAACTTAAGTTGCAAAGTAAAGAATCTTTGTACCTTTAAAATCTTAACAATTTCAAGTTCTGAAGAAAATATTTTTAAAAAGTAATGGTAATTGTAATTAAAATGTTTGAGGGAATAATTTGATAAAAAGTCAATGATAAGACTGATAAATGAGAAAATGGATTTAATATTATTTAATGTGATGCATATAGATTTACTTAAATTAAACGGAACATCATTTATACATTTATACAGTTCAATAATTTATTTGTTGCTTAATCTTGAAAGCTTTTTTCTCGCTGCATTCAACCCCTAATAATTTTATTTAAAAATCTAAATTTAAAGGAGATGTTATGTACCCTGATTATAAGCGATATAATAATAATACTAGTAGAAGGTTCTGGAAGCGCTAATCAATACAAACCTATAAAAACCGTCCCTTCGGGTCGGGTCGGGAGTGCTCGTCACCCGCTTGTCCAAGACACACTGTAACCTGTTGCTTTTAAATATACTTATATTGTATCTATTTGACATGGTTAATACTTTTGGCGATCCTGACCCATTGGTGGCATACAATTTTTCGCGATCATGCCAGGATAGTTCTTCAACGAGTCAATTTCTATGGAATATCATTATTTCAAAAGAAGGCCATCTTCGACACGAACTTGGTGGAAGGAAGAAAAGATTTCTACAGAAATCCAAAAAGGCAAAAAAGGAACTTTGGAATTCTACGGAATTCATAAAAGACAGCGAGGAGAGTTCCACGGAACTCACGACGAACCCCAGACTTTGCTAAGGTGAGGCCTGTTCGCCAGAAATGTACTGTTCGTTGTTATAACTAGTACCTGAACTATGTAGGGTACTATACTACGTAAAACAATTGAATACGAAATTCTAAAAGTAATTAACTGAAAGGGTACGCTATAATCCGCTGTAAAACCCCTATGAGACCCACAATCAGGTGGAAGAGACAACGGTCGAGCTACGCAACAGGCCTACGACGGAATGACGTAACAACGAGAATTCTATCGTTCACTAAGAAAAGAATCAGTGAGTAAACAAGATTAGTTCATGAGAAGTGATAGAAAATCTGTAAGGGTTAATTGTTTTTCAAAAGTAAATTTGTAACATTTTAATGTTATAAATTTGCATTCAAACTAATGTAACCCATTAGGCTTGCGACGGTACACACCCTCATGGTACTCTTTGGCCTCTATGTTCTCTAAAAAACAGAAATATTCTTTGAGTTTGTTTATAAACTGTGTAAACTGAAAACGGAAGTAGGCAAAAGTTAGACAACGGAAATGCAGGAAAATCGAAGTTAGGCGAATAAAACTAGACACTCAAAAAGTAGTCTAAAGTTAGATAAAGAAAAATTAAAAGGAAATTAGGCAATCTGAAATTTAAATATTATCGAGAGAATAAATGTTACACAACGGATGAGACGTTAACTGATTCAGACTCGACAGACAATAGATAAAATCAATAACCCTTTCCATATAACAGAAAACATGTCCCGAGCATCTTCCCCTCACGCTACCAGAACCCAATCCTCTAAACCTATGTCCATCGATGAATTGCTGAAAATGATATTGACAAAGGTAGGTGGACTGGAGAATAGTTTGAATGACGTGATAATACATGTGAATACTTTATCTAAAGCGAATGACAGAAGAATGGCAGAAATCGCGACACTAGGAAGATCGTTCGGATTTAAATGAGAAATAGTCTACGATAGATCTGGCGAGGACGAGGTCTCAGACAACGAAATCAAAGAAAACGAAGATGGGTAAGAAAAACGAACATCTCGAACTACAGAATCACTCACGCATTTGAACCCAGCGACAGCACAAGCTTCACACTCTCTCGCCAGTTCAACCGGTCGAATCAATAAATTCACTCCACTCAACTCTTCAACTCCACCACTCACTAGACCATTCCGCGGAATTCGTAACTTAGACTCATTAAACCAACACGAACTCGGACAAGTTCAAGGCCGTATTGAGTTAATTCCGGCTAAAGATATAATAAGAAAGGTAGAAACCTTGAATGGGAACGACGACGCAGGAGTTAACGATTTTGTGAAAACAATTGAACGCGCACGATTGCAGTGTGACAACCCCAATTTACTTTTGGATTATATTTTAACTGAACGAATTGTAGGTGACGCCAAAAGAGCGATTAGACATGTTCCAATAAATAATTTTGATGACTTATATTCGGCTTTAAAATCAAATGTAAGCATAACCACTTCAGTGGTGTTATGCAGATCAAAGTTGGAAAATTTGCGACAAGGATTTGAAAGCGTACAAATTTATAGTCAACGCTTCAGGAGCATGTTTAATTAATTAACTTACGCTCTACAATCCGAACATAGTTCGGGAACGGAAAGAAAAATTGCGTTGAAAATGGAAGAAAAGGCGGCAGTTAAAAAAAATGTTTTGAATTTAAGCGACGAAATTTTAAAACAAGTAAGGCCAATGAAACCCAAAAGTTTCAATGAAGCTTTGTAAGAAGCTTTAGAGGCAGAAATATGGATTAAGGAAAATAATAAAAATAGAATAACAAAATCAAGTTTGAATAAACTTATACCCCGGTCCTCATAGCCACAAATTTCAACATTTATACCTAGGCCTTAGGCAAATACAACGCCATTTTCATTTAAAACACCTAACCGAAATATTCCACCAATCGATCGATCGCAAATGAAATGCCGTAAATGTGGAAAATTCGTACATCTAGTAGCGCATTGCTATGTTGAATTTCCAAATTTTCAGAATACTCAAAACCCCAAACGACCACCTCAAACTAAGATCAGGACAACAGGAGAATCGGAAGAAGAGGAAAATTACTTAGAAAAAATAAGTAACGACGAAAGAGGAAAGAATAGAATACAAGGACTCAGCCGAGTATTGGCAGTATGTGGACAATTATTATCCATTAGAAGAAGAAAAGAAAATGGAAGAGAATACAACTCACTACGAACGAAATTTCTAATCTTAGATGACATTAAATTGCCCCTTTATAAGAACGGCAACTACATCGCTAAAATTACTTCTAAAATCTGTAGAATAGAAGTAGCATAAGAAGACGGAAATATTTGTATAGAAAATCAAGAAGGAATATCAGATGGTATATTTATCATATAACAAATAATACAATAATTTTACCATTTTTTTATTATAACATGAAACCTACAAAAATAACAAACACTATTTATTATGAGAAAACTTTATCTATTCGATCACAAGATGAAATTTACAATCCTAAAAAAAGGAAGTAAAAAAATCAGAAAGAATAATAGAATTATTAAAAAATTCAAAATTAGATCACATTGAAAATCAAGTTACAGAGGAAATTAAAAGGATAATAGTTGAATATAATGAAATATTCACATTAGATACAGACCCACTACCGTGTAAAACGTTAACCGAACATAAGATCACTTTAAATTCAGGTAAGGTAATAAAGCTTAGGTCATATAAATTACCTGAGAAATACAGATAATTTACTTTAGAAGAAACAGAAAAATTATTAGATAAAGGTATAATACAGCATTCACAATCTCCGTTCAATTCGCCACTATGGGTTGCACTAAAAAAGGGAAATAAATTTTGGATGGTAGTAGTTTATCGTTAAATCAATAAAGATACCGACCAGGACGCATACCCTCTTCCAGTGATTGATGATATTCTCGACCAGTTAGGACAAGCTCAATTTTTCTCTGCATTCGACATTAGTGCAGGATTTCACCAGATCACGATGGAAGAAAAATCTAAAACATTTACAGCATTTTTAACAACTCAAGGACATTTCGAGTATAACAAAATTCCATTTGGTTTAAAAAACGCACCTGCAATATTTCAACGTATGATGGATAATGTCTTTAGAGGACTTATAGACCATAAATGTTTTCTATATATCGATGATATATCAGAATTCGCTAAAACACTAGATGAGCATAACAAGAATTTAATCAATATTCTTAAAAGAATTAAAAATTTAGGATTACGATTAGAACCATCTGAATGCGAATACTTCAGACCGGAATTAGAATATTTAGGACATTTGATCACAGCCAATGAAGTTAAACCTAATCCGGCAAAAACAGAAGCGGTAAAAAATTTTAAAACCCCAACTACAGTTAAAGAAATTCAATCATTTCTAGAATTAGCTGCATACTATAGAAAATGTATAAAAAACTTTTCCACAATAGCAAAACATCTGACGAACCTTATACGAAAAGAAGTAATATTCGATTGGACACCGAGATGTCAAGAAATCTTTGACAAATTGAAAGAACTTTTATGCAATGCACCAGAACTACGATTTCCAAATTTTAACGAAGAATTTACTTTAACAACGGGCGCACCTAATGTTGGTTTAGGAGCTGTACTGTGAGAAAAAGGACACCCATGCCTTTTCATATCCAGAACACTTAACAAAGCCGAAGAAAATTATAGCACTGGCCCGAGAAAGACCTTTATCAGAAGAAGAAGAAGAAGAAGAAGAAGAAGAAGAAGAAGAAGAAGACGAAGAAGAAAAATAAGACAATGAACTATATAAAGGATTTCCAGAGTGGAAAGAAAATCCTATAACGAATGATAGATTTAAAGTTAAACCGAATGCAGAAAGTAAACTATTCAAAGAGCTAAACAAATTGGATATGCCTGATTATAACCAGGAAAATTGGATACGTTACTTAGGATTATTGATAACCTACTTTACAGACAGAGGATTGACAATAGTAAGATTGATTTTTGGCGATCCAACCTTTACACCATTAGAAAAAGAAACACTTTCGGAGATATTACAACATCTATGTATTTATTACACCAAAATAGGATTCCATGCATGTTTTAATAAAACCAGAGAATTAACAAAAGAAGAAAGGAAACCCATTATTAAAGAAGCTCATGCCAACCACCTTGGAGAGAAAAATACGATTAAAAAAGCAAGAGAAATTGGTGAACGGAAGAATATGGATGAAGAATTTAAGAAATACGTGAAAACATGCCCTATTTGCCAATTGCAGAGGACTACAAGAGTAATTTATCAAGGACAATCAATTATTCCGGACACATCAATTAATCCTAACGAAACAATCGCGTTATACGTTTATGGTCCTTTACCCGAAAAAAAACTAGGAAATAAATACATTTTAAGTATCCAGACAGATTAACAAGGTACACAGTTCTCGTGCTCACGAACAATAAAACTGCAGAAACTGTGATCGAAA
>NC_046658.1:23676248-23678035 GCF_010883055.1 Belonocnema kinseyi
AACCGTGCCGAAAGCTGAATGGCACCTGGGTGAGGTGTCTAGAACGGTGACTCTGGGATACCTGGCGACCTCTCAGAGTACGCAGCCTTATCCTTGCATGCGAGGCTCTACAAGGATTAACGAACCCCTTTCCCTAGCTACTCGTGGGAACAACAATGAAAACACCAAACATAGTTGTAGTAAGTGCGGTTCAAAACAACAGAACGCGCAGGGCTCCCGACAATGGGTCGGCCAACAATGCCGACCAATCTAGAGCTGGGGGAGCCAATGAAAATGGATTCAATGCGATAAATCGGCGGGATCTCGTGACCTTTGGGTGGACGGAGCAACTGAATCACGACTTGCTAGACTGCTACGATGCGAGTGTGGCCCGTGAACGGGATTACATGGCACGGCTGCATGCTCTGTGGTGCGAGAAACACCCGGAGCTATTGCACTTTTCGCAGCAACGTCTGCGAAATCATGCTGAACTACTCCGTAAAAGGGGCTATGTAAGCGGAACGCCTACTCTACGACAGCTAGAACAAGCCGGCAACAAAGAAAGAGAGGCGACACTAAGACCAACCGAGGGCAGACATCGAATAGATAAAGAGCCTTGCTTGACGACCCGGAGAAACATCAACAACAAAGGTTTCCCTCAAGCCTAAAGATCTGGCTGAAATGGATGACGAGCTTCGTGGACATTTTTCCGGTGAATCCGACCTCTGGGCTAGCAATTATTGTGTGTATAATCCAGCGAGACAGTACGCGTCCCGCATTCAATGTGTGATTGACGACATCACATCTGACAGGAATTTTACCGCCAAGGTTCGAAAGTTCGCGCGCGAACACCGGACCCGTTATCAGACACTTAACAAGTCAAAGCTGCTGACCATCAGGCAGCATAGTGTGGAGAGAATACGGATACTATCTGACGCTAAGAGAAGTCTAGAGCGAAGGGAGAGGTGGGTCAGAGAAAATCAACAGTTTCTCTATGACCCATCTCGACTCTTCCAAGACCCTCCAGTTACTGTCGAACACCCACCCAAACCAGAGGAGATCGAAGTATTTTGGAGAGAAGTCTACGAAGTTCAGCATAGACTGGACGAAGACTCAGAAAATATAAATAGCTTCAAGGAGTTATGTGTTGCCCTCACCTGATAAAGAATGCCCACCCATCACTGCCGAGGAGGTGAAAAAAGTATTAAGAGGGATGAAGAACTATTCCGCACCGGGACCAGATTGTATCAAAGCATTCTGGTGGAAGAAATTTTCTTCAACCCATCAGCATTTGGCCCGTATTTTCACCTCATATTTGAAGTCGGAAGAGCCGATTCCAGGGTGGTTGGTGGAAGGGCGCCCAATACTCCTGCCGAAAATAGGCAACTTAGCTGACCCGAAGAACTACAGGCCAATAACTTGTCTGAACACGCTTTATAAGATATTCACAGCTATCCTAAATGATAGGATTGTTCGGGCAATTGAAGCTGTGTGGCAAGAAATGTATGAACAACGAGGCTCAAAGAAAGGCGTAGCCGGATGTCGGGAGAACCTGCTCATCGATAGATGTGTCTGCAAAGATGCAGCATTCTACCAGCGTGACCTGTCGATGGCCTGGATTGATTATCGGAAAGCTTTCGATTCTACATCCCATAGACTTATCATCTGCCTTTTGGAAATCTTAAAGGTTCATCCGCAAATAGTTAGGTGCATAGTGAGATTGATGCCGCTTTGGAAAACCAGATTTACTATCTCATCTGGCAAAAATCGTGTGACAACTAACAAGGTCACGTTTCAGAGAGGTGTCT
>NC_046658.1:23678135-23681780 GCF_010883055.1 Belonocnema kinseyi
TCACAAACCTAATAAAGTATAAAAATGAGCCCTATTTTGAAGGCTAAGTACCTCGAGAAAAATTATGGCTTTAACATATGTTGTAACGCATATACGTGCGCAATTTTTGGCCAAGTATGATCTTGCGCGAGCAATACTAACAATGTGAAAGTTAGCATGATTTGAATGAAAGTGCGAAAACCCATGTAAAATACGAACTTAAAAATGACTATATCTTGAAATCAGATCACTCTCAGGAAAAATCCTTTCAAGGGGTTATGAGACCTAGTTAGATGAATAAAATAAAACATGTTTGAGGCCAATCTGTAAATGGCCCAAAAACCGGCCTTATTGACCCTCCTCCTTTAGACGTGCACAGATGGCATGGTACACAGTTGTGAATGTGGCCACAACGTGCGCAGTTGTGTACGAACAGTAGGTACGAACAGTAGGTACGAATTTTGTTATGTTTAATCACATTTAGTTTGTGTAAGCCTGATTCGAAAACCGAAAACCCGAAAACCACTAATTAATTTGTTTACGGAAGGTAAACTACCCACAGAGACCCTCTCAATATATAACATTCTTGATGACACGGTATATAATATATACAATATCAATTATTATAATAACTAATATACAAAAACTACCAATTAATTTTTTTACAGTACCCGGTAACAAGCTTTCCATTCAGAAAAATTAAGAATCTGTATTCCGATGAATACGCGATTTTTCCTTCTTCTAAAAATCCCCCAACGGGAACAGAAAAAGTGCAAACCCTATTCCTCTCAACCGACTTAGTAAAATTTAACGAAAGCATTTATTTAGCCTCTTTAGACATTATTTCGTCATCGAAATTATTCGATTTTAGAAATGAACCCTTCTCATGTTTAACGATGTGAATAGAGATGTTTGTGGTTGTACTGTTTCTACAGCAGATGTATAAGTTACAACATTATGCTGATTTTCTACTCTATTTTTAATACAACAAAGTATAATTCTCTTAGGTATACATCCAGTTATATTTTTTAGTATTCCACACTTAAAAAGAAAGTACATAGTTACGGATCCTATCGCTATATAGCCTGAAAGATGTAACAATTCTGAAATAGTTTCGCTCAAACCTTTCGACTTTCTATGAGTGGACATAATATGAAGTATATTTTGGACATCGTTTAAACTAAGTTGTGCTTTTCTTAGTAGATCTATATCAATTTGCTTGGGCATTTAAATTAATTTCTTTTCTAGGTTATCTAAATTTCTTAAGTTATGCTGCAAATCATACATTTCATTGACGAGGATCGTTTTCGTCATATTTAGGTTTTTCAAAAGTTCCAGTTTATCATGGTTGGTATATATTTCACAATCTTCGTCGGTAATTAATGCAAGGACTTTGATTAAAATTGATTTTATTTCCGCATGCTAAATCTAGCTTGATGTCGTTTGTGGGAATTATAACATATCCTCTTATTATAGGTACATATGTTTCCTTATTGAGCAAATAAGGAGACTGTGAAAAAGCTGTTTTTGCATACCATCTTAGTAAACTTGCTTCACAAGTATTTGTCTCATAAATTCTCAGATTAGGCTGATTTCTTTTATATATCAAGTGTCTATTTATTTGTTTAAATTTGTTAATTGGTTTCCTTATTAGTTGGTATATAACTTCTTGATCCTTCCTGGTTTTTAATGAACGCAATATTAATAATGTAATTTAATAATTCGTTTACGACTGCTATTGAGACTGAAATAATATGGAGAATTTTTTGGTAGTCTTCCTCGAAATTTTACTTTGTTCTATGTTGTGTTCTAAATTCTTCTAACGTATTTTTCAACATTTGGAGTGTTAAAATCTGTGTATGTATGATTCCATACCTACCATTATTTACAGCATCTATGGCTATGTTAATATTCTCATTGATTTCATCAATTATAATTGTTGTTGAAATTAATTTAATATTAATGAAATTATCTTTAGTATTGGAATTTAGTTTTTCAATTGTTTGAGATTCTAAGGAAATTTTATCCTTTACTTCGCGGTCCGTATCCAGTACTAATTTGAGAATTTTCGTTAGGTTATTTATAACGGAAACCATTTTATCATTATCAGTAAATAATTGATAAAATTCGGAATTTATTTGGTTTAAATCTGATTCAGCAGGGGTTCCAGAAAGGGTTTTAGAGATATCACCTATAAAATTAGCTAATCCTCTTTTATGTCTTTGTTTTCTAAGTAACTTATGTAAAATTGTGATTTTGTTTATTAATCTGTTACGTCTATGTTTTACTAATCTTATTTCATTTTTCGCTGTACATTTATTTTCACATGATTGCTTAATTAAATTAATTGTTCGTTCTATGGCTTGAAATATGCTTTCTGCTGTGGTTAAATTACCTCCTATAATTAGTTTCCAATTCTCGTGGTAGAAGTAGGCTTTACCAACTTTCTCCATGTGGATGTTTCAATAAATTTCCTGTATTACGTAGATTGCTTATGTTGTCGTTATCATCATCCATAATAACAGAATCATTATTTTTCTGAAACATAAAATGGCATCACCTGGTCGACATGAAGTTGAAGAGTTTTACCTTCAATTTTAATTTTTAAATTATGATTTGTTGTAATTTCTGTAACGATTCCTGGACATTTCCAGCTTGGGTCTAATTTATTTTGTTTTGTATTGTTTTTCCACTTGACATCATCTCCTACTTTGTAAACTGGATGGCTTTTTATTATACTTTCATCTAAACGTTTCTTGGTCTTCTCTTGATCAACTTCTATTCTTTCTTTAGCTTTCCTGATAACATAATCGTGTTTAGGTTTCCAGTTCTTTATTAAATCAGCGTAAGTAAGAGTTGGTGATCTTGGTATTGCTGGTGGGATATTAGGATCTCTTCCGAATATCATCTCGAAAGGTGAGAAGCCTGTGCTTGTATTTTTCATTCTATGAATTATGAACGTAACGAATTGTAAATTTTCATCCCACTGTTTACCATTATGTACCATTGATATTTTGATTGAATTTTTTACAGTTAAATGCATTCTTTCTATGTTCCCGTTTGCCGGTGGGTAAAAAGACGTTGTTTTTATATGCTTGATATTTAATACACCTTCAAATTGCTGCATTAATTCTGATAAGAAATTTGTTCGTTGATCGGTGAGTATTGTTTTAGGGGTTCCAAATGTATATATAATTAAAAATTTGTCATAAGGACAACCGCAAGATTTCGCCGGAAGCGGGTGCTAATCTGAAAAATTGCACCCGCTTCCAGCGAAATCGCGGTAAAATTTCAGCCACAACCACGTCTCACAACCGTGAGATAGGTGGTTACAGTATGTAAAGGAATCAATACGACGATCCAGCAAAAGCCTCGTGCACCCTAAGCACACGGAGCGACCCAAGGACAACCGCCTTCTGCATTTTTCCCGCAAGTGTTGTAGCATATTGTTGACACGCAGGGATGCTTTTTAGGCCATTAGCAAGTGAAAGCTTGGCACCTCCAAGAGCGCCGACGAGAAGGACGACCAATTTAACAGAATATTCCAGGTACAATCGTTGCAACTGCCGAAAATTCGATAAAGAACATGGTTCGCTTCTCGAAGTCAAGAAGAACCATGTCAGGCCTCGAGTGAGCAACAGAAACAATTGTCGAGAATATAAAGTT
>NC_046658.1:23681880-23696286 GCF_010883055.1 Belonocnema kinseyi
AACAGCCTTATTCGTCAGAATTGGTTTGGTCATCTGAAGATGATGCTGCTTCTCCTTCATTTTCCGACCAACACGATGCATCATTCACGTGACTTTCGAATTAACGTGAAGGTCTGGGAGTGTTTTGGTTATATCTAGAGTAACCAAGATACCACAAAACACTGGCAATGTGAGCGCAACATCCTACCACTCTTGCACCACTTTTGCACTGACAGTACCAACCACTTATCGGATTTGGTCCAGGATTTGTTTCTATCCATAAGTTATACACTTTAGAAGATGTATGCCGAGACTGGATTTGTACTCTTAGAATGCCTTCCTCCTGTTTGTGGACAAGAAGGGAGTACATTCCATCATCAGATAAATGTTCCTCGGTATACGATTGGGCTTGCTTCAGCTGATATACTCCGAGTGTGATCAGCGATCAGATAATCATCGGAATTATCATGAATTCTAGGAGGTCAGAAAGCATTACAAAGGGCACAGACTATTCTGATGTAATCGCCGATGTACAGGATTTGACTATTTGGAAAAACATCACTTAAGGCTCTCCAATTTTTTATCAACCCATTGACTGCTTCAACCACCCATCGGACCATGTACGCAGTTTTGTTGAATCTTGTTTTAAAAGACTTTCAAAGATACTAGCGTCGTTGTTCTTGCCATCAGTAAAATACGGACCGAAGACATTCACTATATATCCTGTCGTCGTTACTAACATCGTACCATCAGCTACAAGGATACATACATCTTCTCCATTTGCGAATAGCGTTTTTGCCGTTGATGTAGTATGGTACTTAATGATTGACTCGGGTAATATGTGACCTATACCAAGATGATGAGGTACAAAGGAGGACATCAGAGCTTTCCTTGCTGCCGTAATTCCTCTGCCAACTCTTCGTTTTTCTATGCCAAAAATAGTTGATAAAATCGCATTGGAAAGACCTGTGCGCAACTTGATCAAAAATAATGTAAGGCACAAACGCACAGAACGACCTTTTGTCGAACGCACTTCAATTGACAAGTACTGTGCAACGTCACTAAATTGATTTTTCGTCAAACCGGTGAGCCTATAATAATCTTTATCCTCAAGCGCAGATGGAGCATCAAAATTCAACCCTGTTTTTCTTGCCTCCTCACGCAAATCATTCAGAAGTTTAGAAATCGACTCAGCGTTCATGTGAGTAAAATCAGAGGTGGCTTGTATAGACGCAACAGCCTCTTTCTTAAGTAAACCATTATCAACCAAATGAGAAGCATAGCATCTCACTTTTGCAGGAATCAAAATACCAGTATCGACGTAAACACTCAATGCGGCGAAAGGTTTGATTCTGATGCGATTATTCCTATGATGACAGACAAGCATCTGGATTGAGAAATCATACATATTCTTATTGGAAGTTTGATTTTCCTACAGTCAGAATCTGAAGTTCCATCTTCACTGGAAGATTCTGAATTTTTATAAATCTGACTCTTACCTGGTTCTAAAACATTTGATAAATCATTTTCAGAAGAACTCACCTCTTTTGCATCTGTAATCCGACGCTTTTTAATCGAAAAGCATCGACAACTATCGCAAACCTTTGACTGAATGGTGAAAGAGCTATTAAAAGCAGTTTTAAGAACATTTAATGCCCGTTCATCCTGAACTACTGATAGATGACTCTTTGGTTTTAATAATTTGCCGCAACAAGAACACTGTTTTTTCGGTATAATAAGTGGTAATTAAAACTTAATTCGCAAGTAATTATTTCACCTGAAAAAATAAAGAGAATCTGAGACTGGTGTACAGAACTATTAAATAATAAGGATTTTAAAAAAAGTGTAGCCTTTCATGCCTATGAAGTACCTGTGCAAAAAACTTACAATCGCTATGAAGCTAGTCGATACTGATAAAATAAAACTACAATAAAATAATCTGGAACAAATGTATGTACGCAGTAATATCACATACAGTGGATAAGAACTCTTTAACAGGTCGAAACGTGGAAGAAGAATGAAGGAGAATACAGCTAAAAGCATCGGCAACAAACGCGAATACCATGTGGAGGGGGAAAACAGTTGAACGTAGCGAAGCGGCAGTCGCACATGAACGATAGCGATTTTGTTTCCTATTCCACTGACTTTGGTTGATTTTAATCTCACTCCTCTTTGCCCAAGGGCGTCAAAGTGGCTAAGACCGTCAGTAAATGTTTCTTAAGAAAAATAACTTAAAAATAATAAATTAATACCTTAAAATAATACGCTCGGTTTTTCATAAAGTATAAAAATAAGCCTTATTTTGAAGGCTAAGTACCTCGAGAAAAATGATGGCTTTAACATATGTTGTAACGCATATACGTGCGCAGTTTTCGGCCAAGTATGATGTTGCGTGAGCAATACTAACAATGTGAAAGTTAGCATGATTTGAATGAAAGTGCGAAAACCCATGTAAAATACGAACTTAAAAATGACTATATCATGAAATCAGATCACTCTCAGGAAAAATCCTTTCAAGGGGTTATGAGACCTAGTTAGATGAATAAAATAAAACATGTTTGAGGCCAATCTGTAGATGGCCCAAAAACCGGCCTTATTGACCCTCCTCCTTTCAACGTGCACAGATGGAACACTCCTAACTGAGCACGTCTAAATGTCTACGTAATATCTAAATGAATAAATAAAATAAAAAATAATATAAGATGACTAAATTTTGACGTGCACAGATGGTACCCTACTAACCACCCTATTGCAAATACTTATATAGGTCACTAATAGGATTCTATATAAGGATCCTATAAGTGACCTATATAGGATCCTATATAGGGTCACCTATATAGGTCAGTATAGTAGCCACCTATAGGAAATGAAACAGCTTCCTGCATAGGATACTATATAGAATCCTATTAGTGACCTTTACAGGCATCTATATAGGTATTTGCAGTAGGGCACGGGCCTGGTGTCCAGTTGCAATATTTTTTGCAAGGTCTACGTGAATTATCGAAGATTGATGAGCCGGATTTGAATCATGAAGAAACGTTTTCAGAGGAAAAGTTCAACTCAATCAGTCCCATAACATGCAAGCAATTCAGGGATTTATATACGTATTGCAATGCTGTACGTGATGCCGTACAAAATAGATGGATACATCGCCGTATTAGTAAAAAGAATTTGATTATGTTTTTGTGTAAGCTTCGCCAAGAGCTGAGTGATGACTATTTTAAAGTTATTTTTACATATCATAGTAGGCAAAATGAGAGTCTGATTATTTCTATTGTGAGAGGGTCTTTGATGACACGTTTTGTTCCCAACAACATAGGGTGGACGGCTATAACACGGAATCAGTATATAGATGGAACTTATGTATATATCCATAAACTTAGCAATTTCAGAGCACTTAGGCAAACATACTACGTTCATAAAGGTCGCTACTTAATTATAACTTAGCCTTAGTTGTAGCTCCAGACGGCTATACTTTGGATATTCATGGGCCCTACTTTTCTGACTGTCGAAATAACGATTCTGTTATCATTGTGAACCGTGGTTATCATGATGCCCTAACGCTTCATGAAAATCTTGGTATTGACCATAAAATGCCACCTCTGTTAGTTCGTGGACAAAGGTAATTTGATACAGAAGAATAAAATGACTCAAGTTTGATCACTAGGACAAGGTGGACCGTAGATGCACCAAAGGGCAACATAAAATCTGTTTTTAAGTTCTTCGGAAATCTCATGAACATGAACCATGCCATTAACATCGGCGATTTTTATCGTGTTGCTGGGGCGATCCTCAACAAGTATCGTCATTGCATACAGATGGCTGAAGCGACCGTAGACTTGGCCCAAACAATGTTACGAAAATCACGTGAACTCAACGTCGTCCAGGCCAGGCTTAGAATTGACTACCTGCATACCAGTAATGCCAGATGGATTCATCTTAATGAACAACAAGCAGGTGTGTCGAAACCATTTTTTTCATGAGTGGGCTCACCGAAAATATGTTCAAAAATAGAAATTTAAGATAATTACTGATACAAAGTGCCTCATTTCCCTAGGCTGGATATGAATCATCTGAAAGAACTGACGGTAGGAACCTATCAGCTGAATCTAGTAGGACCTTACATCCAAGAAAAGTTTGACTACTGTACTTGTAAAACTAGGGCCAGGATAGTCGGATCATGTGCACATGTATTTAGGATACGCGCGCCACCAGCCAGCAGTAAAGTATCAAAACAGATCTATGATTAATAATTTTGCGGATGTGGATCAAAGGGAACAGTAGAATGATTTACGAAAACTCGTCTAGTTTGAGCAAACTAATTCTCATTGTTGTCTTTACTGACTAGAGCGTCATCGAATACCAAACCATACACTAATGTTGCTATAACTGGTTTAAACACTTCCCGATATTGCCTTCATTGGCCGGATCGCATCATAATCTTGCCTGAACTGGCTGCAAAATACCAGAATATTGCTATTATTAACCTAATTATTCTTTAATCTTGCCTTAACTAGCTGGACAATACACCACTATTGCCTTCATTGGCAGGATCGTGCACTGATATCGTGGTGATATTGCCTTGATTACCCGGATTTCTTTCCTTAATTGGATGGAGACAGAGTGGGGCATGACATAAGTATTATCGATCAGGAGGCCCTAAGCTACAAAATATTACAGAGACAGCGGGTTCGGCATGATCCCTGAGTGTGCCGACAAACAGTCCTAGATGGCCCGTGGAACTCCTCTTGTGTGCATAAAACGTTAAGTTTGGTACAAGACCCACGAAAGATTATCCTTTTCTCGACATTAAGACATGGATATTATCATTGGGCGGATCCTAAACTACAAAATATCCAAGAGACAGAGAGTTTGGCATGATCCCTGAACGTGGTGCCAAGCAGTGTTCGAGGGTCCGTGGAACTCCTCTCGCTTCCATGGAAAGTGACATTTGGTCCCTCCTATCTCGAAACCTGGCATTTTTGGACCCAGTGTCTGAGGACTTTATTTGATCAGGATATTATCAACTACATTGTACTATAGTTTCAGCGAATTTGACCAGGACCATATTTTCCATAAATGTGTGCGGGTACCTTAAAAATTTTGGCCCTTTCATATAAAAAATTTTTGTTTTCACTGGAAATGTTTAATGCTACTGGACGAATGACTGCTAGTCACAAAAATATTAGAAAAAGTTAACAATAACCACTGTTATTAACAGTTCTTGTGACAAACTATTTAAACTTAAGGTTTTATCAAATTTGTTTTTTTTATGGCCAAGTCGGTGGGTTATTTCAAAAGTTTATAAACATGCAAAATTCTTATATTCTACTAAATATTATCAAAGATACATTTTTTAGGAATATCCGTAGCCATTGTAGCGATTAAAGAAAATAAAATTTTTAATAAAACCTTACATTTGAATATTTTATCACGAGAATTATTTATAACAATGGTTATTGTTAAATTCTTAAATATTTTTGTGACTAGCAGTCATTCGTCTAACAGCTTAAAACATTTCCAGTGCAAAAAATTTTAAATGCGAAAGGACAACATTTTTGAATTTGTTTACAAAAATTTAAATTGTTATATTTTATCAAACATTTAAAATTTTTTAATTTCTCTGTTATGTCATCAGAGATTGTACCTTACTGACAGTAGATCAACCCTCCAAACCATGAAGGCAGAAAATCTACACAATATCGATCAAGTTAACAATCTTCAATAACAGAAAATGCTTAACGTCTTAATAAGACTAGATGGAAAATAATATTTTTAAATTAAAATTATTTCTTGAAAAAAAGATCCTACTCCATCTTCACGCCATTGGGAATCGAACCACAAAACTTCTGATTTCCGGTCAGGTGCTTTTCCAATTAAGCTATTATCAATTATCTATTATCTATTATCTATCAATTAGCTATTATCAAATATTATTAAATATTTATTAGTTCAAGGAATACCTGAAGTCGTTCTGGCGATTGTAGGAAATTATAATTTGAAAAATCTCAAATTCTAACATTTTGCCACAAGAATTGTTTATAACAATAGTTGTTATAAACTTTTAAATTATTTTTGTTATTAAATGTCATTCCTGCATTAATGTGAATTACTTTTAGCAAAAAAAATTTTACCAATAATAAGAATATTTGTCAAGTTGTTTATCAAATTTGTTTAAAACAAATAAATGACATAATAAATAAATTATTTTTATTTTATGAGTCCTTAAACATTCGTTTAAGACCATATAAAGTTTTTCTGATCAGTTAGTAAAGCGAAAAAAATTGTTATGTACACAATTTCAGTTTTTCCGTACTTTGAGTGAAAAAATTATTAATAAACAAATAGAGGAGACAAACTTTCGAAGCGTCAAGCTGAATAAAAAAAGTGAAATTCCTCCTACTGTGCGTCATGAGTACGGTACGTTTTTTCATAGAGTTTAATAGTTTACAGTCTGTTCATTTTAAGAATGAGGTTTGCAATAATATAATTAACAATTTAATTCAAAATCTCCTTTATATATAAAATTTTTGATAAAATTATTAGGGGTTCAATGCAGCGAGAAAAAAGCTGGCAAGATTAAGTAACAAATAAATCACTGAACTGTATAAATGTATATATGATGTTCGGTTCAATTTAAATAAATCTATATGCATTATATTAAATAATATTAAATCCATTTTCTCATTTACCAGTCTTGTCCTTGACTTTTTACCAAATTATTCCCTCAAACATTTTAATTACAATCACCATTACTTTTTTTAAATATTTCCTGCCAAACTTGACATTTTTTAGATTTTAAAAGTACAAAGATTCTTTAATTTGAAACTTAATTTGTAGTCTTACAAATTTTAATTATTATTATATTTATATTCAATATAAGTGATATATTTTTTAATAATTCTTCTGATTATGTATATGTTTTAAATATTTTTGCCATCGAGGTCTTAAATATTATTAATTTTTTTCATTAGCTACATTAGTAATTTTAACGATAAATAATTTTTTTAAAGAGAACAAATAATAAAATCTATAATATCAGCAAAATAAATCATAGAAATATTAGGTTCGAACTTCTTTCAAAATGTGTCTCAAAATTACATTTTATTCATATTAAACTACATATTTTCATGACTTTTTTTAAAAATAATTAATAATTATCAAAGACTAGGGGCGAAGTGTCACTCGCTCTTTTCTCTTCACTGGTCAAAGAGTCTCAGATGGCAGGTCAGCTTCTTCTCTCCGCAGTCCTCGATTAGAATGACTTAACTTGGCGTCATGGGTTTTGTTGTGGGGAGAAGAGATGTGATCTCGGTGAGTGTATCCTATCGGAATGGTTGAGAAATTTGTGGCCAGCTGTGATGCTCGACTCTGCTTGCGCGAAAAAAAGGGAAACAGTATGAAACTCGAAGCCTTGCAATGTGCAACGCGAAACTCTCAGGACTAAACTTCGCAATGCTTGAATTGGATATTACAGTAAAGGCGCGCTTCTCGGTTGCCGAGAAAACTCGCAACGAGACTGATGGCTGCTCGAATACTCTGCATTGAAGAAGCTCGCCGCGAGCTTCGCGAGCCTTGCCGAGAACAGTGGTGTGGCCATGGGCGGAGCTTGGGCCCCCCAAAACTAATTTTTTCATTATTCATTTCCCTTTTCCCCCACTCTTTACCTATACATAAATCGGAAGCCCCCTTTGGAAAAAAATCGAAGCCCCTCCCGAAAAAAGTCCTGGCTACGCTGCTGGCCGAGAAAATTCTACAATAATTTTTTATAAACATTGTATTCCAAGTTACCAGTATCTTTATACTGACATGAAATAATGAAGAACGTCCATCATTTAAAAAAAATTAATAATTGTCTATTAAATACTTTCATTTTTAAATAATATGTCCTTCACTTCTGAACGAACATTTCAAATGTTTACCAAATTAGTTTAATTTTAAACCAAAAATATGAATTACAAACAAAAAAGTTAGTTTTCATTCCAATAGTTAAATTTTTAACTAAAATAATCAATTTACCACACAAAATAGAGTAGGTAAATTTGCGCTTCAAGACTTAATTTTAATCCGAAAAACGCGAAATTTGCAACACAACAATTACATTTACAAGAAAGGTGATGATTCTTCAATGAAGAAGATTTATTTTCTTGAAACAAGTTAGTTTAATTTTTCGTGTAATTCAGTTATGAACGTTCATATGAATAAAATAAAATAAATATATTTTTCTAATTTTTGTTTTCCTTCAATCAATTAAAAGGCCAAAAAATAATATTCTGTTGGCAAGAATTGTCGAATATAAATGTTTTTAAACAGTTACCTGCCCTTACACATCACCCATTATTCAAACCTACCTTGTAAAAGTTTGATTGTCGATATTTAACAAAATAAAAACGTCCGAAATCCTCTTTTCTAACCCCACGAATGATGTGTCAGTAGGAATGTTTAGCAAGACCCCTAAAAACCACTATTACTATATCCACACCTGAAATGTCAAAAATTCCAAGTTTGATTCTTGATATTTGGAAATATACAAACATCAAAAGTCCGCTTATTTTATCATACGAATGATGGAGCCTGTGAGAATGTTTGGCAAGACCCCTAAAAACCACTCTTACTATACCCACACCTACAATGTTGAAAATTACAAGTTTGATGGTCAATATTTGAAAATATAAAAACGTCAAAAATCCTCTTTTTACATTCTCATTCATACTGAGAATGTATTGGTTTTATGCAAAAAATGACTTTCGCGAATTTAATCAAATTTCCATGTTTTGAGGCCCCCTGAGTCAGAAGAACCAGTTTTTACGTCGGTGTCTGCCTGTCTGTGCGGCGTACTCGTCATCGGCGTTGTTGCTTTTGTGGTTGTAGTTGACTGTATACTGGATAACTTTCGAAAGAATGGTCAAATTGGATTCTTCTTTGGCATACCGCTAGAGGGACCAAAAAGAAAGATCGAGTTCGTTAACCAGCCATTTCTGATAACAATTCAAAAAGTTAAAGATTTTCAAAAATTTTGAGACCGCTTTTTTCAAAAATTCCAAATTCTATCCACAGTCATTTATAGCATGCAAAATATGCACAATTTACCCCAAAGACTTGTTTGGATAAAATCAAAATTACAAAAGTTATAGGATTTTCAAAATCCAAGAAACCAAACAAAAATGAACATTTGAAGTAAAAAAAAAGCCTGATATGGAAAAAAGTGAAGAAGAGAAAAACGAATTTCATCGACTTTCACTTTCACGAATTTCATCAAATGTCGATGTTTTTAGGTCACCTGAGTCAGAAAAACAAGATTTTACGCCTGTGTATGTCTGTCTGTCCGGCATCGTCGTCGTTGTTGTTGATAAAATTTTAGATAACAACTAAATAAGTTAAATTAAGCAAAATACAAAAAGAGATAGATCATTTAACAATTTTTTAATTTTAATTTAATTTCCCAATGGAGTGAAGATGGTGTAAGATCTTTTTTTCAAGAAATAATTTTAATTTAAAAATATTATTTTCCATCTAGTCTTATTAAGACGTTAAGCATTTTCTGTTATTGAAGATTCTTAACTTGATCGATATTGTGTAGATTTGCTGCCTTCATGGTTTGGAGGGTTGATCTACTGTTGGTAAGGTACAATCTCTGATAATATAGCAGATAAATTTAGAAAAATTTAAATAGTTACATGTACCATTAACACCTAGCTAAAAATTAGCGTTATGTTCTTGAATTAAGAGTTCTTACTCTGATCCCTCTAATAGCTTAATTGGAAAAGCACCTGACCGGAAATCAGAAGTTTTGTGGTTCGTTTCCCAATGGAATTTTCTTTAATCATAAAGAACAAGATTAAAAATAAAAAATCTATATAAAAACAAGGCAATCAGAATCAGTATCATTTAATTTTCATGCATATTATAAATTGTAATGAAATCAATATATTGGAATGTTGCATGTAAAGTTTCTCTTCTTGTCACCAGAGTCGAAATTTCGGCCCTCCTTTGAAGCCGTATCTCCTACCTTCGGAGGGACTGGAAGCTGTAAAGTAGGTTCTAAATAAGCAGCGATTTCAATGTAATTGAGACCCTAATTTGACACTAAAAGTGTCCGAAAATTGCCGTCTTTCCACGTTTAGCGTCAAAATAGGGTCGGTATTTAAGATAAATTAGACCCTGTTTTAAAGCTCAATGTACTGATGTAGAACTTATGGCATCAAAGCAGGTTCCCTATAATCTCATGCCAATTTGGATGTATGAAAATAAGTTTTGTTATTTATCAGAAAAAATAAAATAACATCTATGATATAAATATCAAGGATATTCGTAATTATTTTTTAGACTTATTAATAGAATTTTTTGATAATGAGGCTAAAGCATAGTGCACTGAAAAATCCGCAAGATTCAGCTACAAATTGGACGTTAAATAGAATTTTTAATTTAGATTTTGTTCTAATTTAAATTTCTTACATTTTGATTTAGCTGACTTGGACTATAGGTCATTTATAGAATCTTATGTTTTTTAATCAGATAAGAGTTAAACATGGTCCTGAGATGTTCAGCACAATTAAATTATGGTGTGATATCAATCCAAAATTTAGGGGCAGTATCCTTCAAAAAGGGTTTTTGATTGAATAAAAATTAAATAAAAAAATTTTTTTCCTGGAAAACAATTTTTGAGATTTTTCTTTTCACAGTAATTTTTGTAATAGAAACTTTGAACACACTTAAAACAATTTTAAATTTTCACTACTAAATTTATTTATCAAAGATGTTTCAAATGATGTTAATTTTTTAAAGTCCAAAGTTTCAAGAATTAGAAGTGAATTAGAAGTTTCTTTACAACAAGATGAAATTATTGATCTTTTGAAGCATCAGATTCTCCTCAATCAAAGATTTTTAAGCAGTGATGCAAAACATGATAACAAACTTTCTTATTTGATTCATCAGAAAACTAATGTTTAAGAGCAAAATTTAAATTTACATAGGATTTTTGAAGAAGGAGGTAAGGATCCTTGGTTTGTGAATTTTACAGATATTCAAATTCCTGATTCAGTTACAGATATTCTCATATTAGGTTAAGGTTTTAGTAAACGTGTGATAAAAAATAATGGAAAACAAATGATGGAAATAGTAAAAGATGTTGAATCAAATATACACAAAATTCATATTTTAGATTAGCAGGATTTCCGAAACAAGGTTTTACACTTGTCAAGGAGCTTTGTTGAAAAAATGGGTTGCACATAGGTAATATTGATCGTAAAATTTCTAAAGGTTTCGTGACGACGAAAGAGTTTCTTAAAAACAACCCTGATATAGTTTGCATAAATGCTGGTAAAGGCAGTATTACTGTTTGCATGAAAAAATCGGATTATATTAGGCATATGGAGAATTTGCCTTGTGACCATGATAACTTTGAATTAATGCAAACTAAAAAAAAACAAGAGTCCAACGACCAAATTTGGACCACCACGAATAAACAAAAACAAACAAATTCTATTGTAATCTGAAAATAAAGATGAAAGAAAAATGAGAAGGCAGCCAACCACATCCCCTTCCCTCTCCTTCTTTCTTTCGTCTTTTTTATTTTTATTATCATTCAATTATAATGAAATAACATTCAAAATGAAAATAAAAAATAAATAAAATTGCATTACCAACGTTTCGGCACTCATACAGTACCCTTATCAAGGCAAGACAAATTTAAATGGTAGAAATTGACAGCACCCACGAACAGGTGCTCTCTCTTTGATACCTGAGAATCGGATGAGGTTCAGTAGGACAATCTGTTGCAAACACAATATAAATATCTGTCACAATTACGTCAGAAATAGAGAAAGTAAAAGAAAAACGGGATTCATGAAACAGCCTCGTTAAATGTAATTAATCATATTAGGATAACTTTTGTTCTACTTATCCAAATCGGTTTTTAAATTAGTAGACAACTTTTTTTGTTTTTAATGTAAAGCATGTCCATGAATTCTCTCTTTCTCTCATTACTTTCACTATGCAAAATTTAAACATTATCCCAGTCAAACTCATGGTCAACATCAACAAATGCCTTTGTATGTCTGGCAAGAACACTCTTGTAACAGTGTCCCAAATGAACATCACTTTTGTGTTACTCTATCCTAGTAGTAAGATGTCTGCCAGTCTGTCCCACGTAATTCATCTTAGAGATCCTGCAAGTGATCTTATAAACAACACCACCCTTTTCAAAATTATCCAAAAGATCTTTACAAACATTTATTACTGAATCCATTTAACATTTTTAATTTGGATTTTAATCTAATTTAAATGTCTTAAATCTTAACTTTGAATTATTATATGAAAATCGGCTAAAAAAATGAAAAAGAGACGCTTTTAAGATGCTTGACAATTGGAGAAAGAAAGAACTTCTGGGAAAGGATATAAGATGGATTGATATTCACTCTGAAGACACAGTTCTTGCAAGATATTATGGTTTGAGAAAAATTCACAAAGATGGCTATCCCTTAAGAATAGTTATTTCAACTATTATTACTCCCACAACATTTTTAGAACAGAATTTCAATTTGATTCTCAAGGACTCTATCACAACTTCTAAATATAATGTAAAAAATAGCTGGGAATTTCAAAAAAGTATTATTCAAAAAAAGGTTCCGGATGACCATGTAATGATTTTTTTGGATGTTATTGCAATGTTTTCGAGTATACCGCTTGAATTAGTTAAACAGGCAATTTTAAATAGATGGGATAATATAAAAAAACTCGTAATCGATTATGTCAACAAGATTTTATCGAAGGGATAGTTTTTATTATGGAGTCAACTTCTTTTATATTTAATGGATCTTTTTATAGACAGAGGTCTGGTACTCCCATAGGTTCAGTCATTTCTCCGATTTTAGCAGAAATAGCTATGTAAGATTTGGAAGTTTTTGCTTTTGGGAAATTAGATTTAGTTTTGTCTTTTTATTTTCAGTTTGTCGACGATACCTTATTATGTGTTCCTCTAGAAAAGTTGCAGATGGCCATTGATATTTTAAAAGTTTTTATCCAAAACTTCAATTTACTCATAAAATAGAACAGGATAATAGAATCAGTTTTTTGAACATAGAGGTAATTAAGGGTTGGGATGGTAATATTATTACCAATTAGTATAGAAAAAGTACATATTCAGGTAGAATTTTAAATTTCCTTTCTGCTCATTTCTTTCAAAGCAAAATTGCAGTAATCAATAACTTAGTTGACAGTGCTCTACATTTGTCTCATTTTTTTACTTCACACCAGAAATTTGAATATTTTGAGCAATATCCTATTTCTGAATCATTACCCATAAAAGTAAATTGAGAAACATATTGCAATTAGAGTTCAGCAAATCAAATACAAAGACAGTAATAATTTGCTTGCAGATAATCAGAAAGAGTTCGTTCAATAGTTCGTTTAATATAGTTCGTTTAATACCTGTGTACTTTCATTTTTTAGTCAAATTTCTAAAACTATTGAACTTCTGATGAAATAAATTTTTAATTCATACTATTTTCCGTATGCCATTTAAAATAGATTCAGTAATAAATTTTTGCAAAGATCCTTTGGATAATGTTTTAAAGGGTGGTTTTGTCTATAAGATCACTTGCAGGATCGGTAAGATAAATTACGTGAGAAAGACTGGTAGACTTCTTAATACTAGGATAGAGGAACACAAAAGTGATGTTCGTTTGGGACGCTGTTAAAGAGTGTTCTTGCCAGACATACAAAGGCATTTGTTGATGTTGACCATGAGTTTGACTGGGATAATGTTCAAATTCTACATAGTGAAAGTAATGAGAGAAAGAGGGAATTCATGGAATGCTCAAAAGTTTCAATGTGGGGTCATTATTGAAGTTCAGGTTAAACAGCGTCAAAGTAGGGTCTTTTGTTATAAAATTGTAGGCTCTAAAGATTCTGTAAGTTTCTATAAGTTTAAGTAGCGTCGAAGCCGGTTCTAATAAGGAGCTGAAACTTCAAAGTACGGTCTAAATTTCGACTTGTGCACTTTTTTCCATAGTAGTTCTAACAAGTAGTTAATCTTTGAACCTCAGACGTGAATTGTGTCCTAAAGAACAAATTTCCTAAAAAAATACTAACATATTTTCTACAAGAAGGTTGTTTTTCCAAGAAATACTAAATTTTTGGACAAAAAAGAAGAATTATCAGCTGAATTAATAAAAAATTTACTTTAAAAAATGAATTGTTAAAAAACAAATTAATTTTTAACTCAATAGATTAATTTTTAGCCAAATAGTTCAATTATGAAACAAAAAGTCGAATATTAAGCCAAACAATTGAATTTTACGCCAAATAATTGAATTTCAAGCTAAAAAAAAATTATTTTCAAGAATGTTACGCGTCAAAAGATAATAATCACTTTTTAAAAATAAGGTTGAATTGATCATCTCAATTCAACCGTTTTTTATTGATAAA
>NC_046658.1:23696386-23699841 GCF_010883055.1 Belonocnema kinseyi
GACTCTATTCTTAATTCAAACTAAACATACCTTCTTAGGTATACATTTTGTAATATAACGAAATAATCTGCATCGATTTAGTCAATAGATAATTGCTAAGGTTATTGTTATGTAACCTAAATAATGTAGCCATTCTATACTTTTTTCTTTCCAAGTTTTAAGTCTCCTATGAGTAGATATTCGCTCAAGCATGTTTTGTGCGTCATCTAAGCTAAGACGTGCATTTCTAAGTTCATCAATGTTAAGTTGCTTAGGCTTCTGTATTAACTTAGATTCTAAGTTATCTAAATCTTGTTCGCTGTTTTTTATATCATAAGTTACATTGATAGTGATAGGTTTTGAAATTTCTAAGTTCCTGGGTAAATCTAGTTTATCTTCATTACTATACATTTGGCAATTACTTCCTGAGATTAAAGTATTAACTTCTATATGAATTGATTTGATATTTGATTCACAAGCAATGTCTATATTAACATTAATTGTCGGTATTATTATATAGCCTCCTTTTACTGATATAAATGTTTCCTTATGCAATAAATAAGGAGATTGTGCACATTTGGGTTCTGTATATCTACGTAGTAAGCTGGCTTCACAAGTATTTGTATCAGAGATACGTAAATTAGGTTGATTCCTCTTAATAATTAAATATTCACCAATATTTTTACATTTATCTACTGTTTTTTGGTCTGTTGGTACGTAACTGTCTTTGTAAGTTATTATCAAATCATGGTCAGGGATTAAGGAAAGGAATACTTTATTAAATTTAGTTGGTATTGGAATTATTCTTTGTAATGATCCTTCTTCGTTTTCTAAAACTGGGATATCAATTATGTAGGTAGATAATCCTTGAATTAGGGCTACATTGATGGAACTAATTTCGATTATGTGTTGGTAATTTTCTTCGAACTTATCAAAGTGATATCTTGTTCTGTGATAAGTTTCGAATTCTCCTATTATTTCTCTCATAATTTTAGGTTAAGTAATTGAGGGTGCACAATTCCATGTTTTCCGTCGTTAATAGCATTAATTGCGGTGTCAACATCTTCATTCATTTCGTCTACTAGGAGGGTGGCTAGAATTAATTTAGCATTGACAAAATTATCTTTAGTATTTGAATTTACTATTTGACTCAATTTTTTAGCAGCTTCATTTTCTTGTCCTAATTTATCATGCAATATTTTATAATCCGTTGAGGAGGTATCCAATATAAGTTTAAGGATCTTAGTATGATTAGACAATATTGTGGCAATGTTCTTGTTGTCAGTGTATATTTTGTCAAATTCGATGTTTATTTGGTTAGGATCAGATTCAGTAAGGGTACCAAAAAGTGTTTTGGAAATTTCTCCAACGAAGTTCGCAAGTCCTCTCTTTTGTCTTTTACTTCCTATCAATTTATGGAGAATAGAAATTTTAGAGGTCAGTCTGTTCTATCCTCCTTTAACTAATCTTAACTCGTCTTTTGGGGTACAGTTGGTTCCACAAGCTCGTTCAACTAATAACATAGTTTGATCTATGGCTCTTAGTCTTTGTTCGGTTGTTGTAAAATTTATTCCTATAATTAATCTCCATTCTTTATGGAAAAGGTGGACCTTATTTAATTCTTCTATGTAGATATTCCCATTAAGTTCCTGTATCGTGTACTTTGCCTGGGTCATCGCTAGGAGTAATCCAAGGAACATAAAAGCGATCAGCATTGTTCTGTAACAAAATAGGGCATTACCTGATCGATGTGAAGTCGTATGGATTTACCTTCATATTTAATTATCAAATTATTATTTGTAATAATTTCTGTAATAATGCCTGGGCCTTTCCAGCTTGGGTCCAATTTATTTTGTTTAGTATTATTTTTCCAATTAACCATGTTTCCTATTTCATAAACAGGATGACTTTTTATTATGTTTTCATCAAATCGTTTTTTACTTTTTTCCTGCTCAAATTCTATTCTCTCTCTGGCTTTCTTAAGAATCTTGTCATGTCGAATTTTCCATTTTTTCACTAGTTCAGAGGAAGTCAGGGTTGGAGATCTGGGTATAGCCGAAGGGATGTTGGGATGTCTTCCAAAGGTCATTTCGAATGGCGAAAGACCAGTAGTAGTATTTTCATTGTTTTAATAAGAAAGTTGATAAATTTTAAGTTTTCATCCCATTGCTTATTATTATCTTCCATTGATGTTTTGATAAGATTTTTTAATGTTGAGTGCATTCTTTCTATATTACCATTTGCTTGTGGATGGAAGGAAGTTGTTTTCACATGTCTGATTCCCAAAGCTTCCTCGAATTGTTGCATCAAATCTGATAAAAAGTTCGCACCTTGGTCCGTAAGTATCGTTTTCGGGGCTCCAAAGGTATATATGTAATGGTCCATAATACTTTGTACTACTGATTCAGATGTTTCATTTTTCATTGGAACTAGAATTGTGTATCTGGTCAATCTATCTTGTAAGCTTAGAATATATTTATCACCTATTTTTGTTTTAGGTAGTGGGCCAAATATATCTAATGCAATTTTTTCATTAGGTTGCGTTGGTGTGTCTGGAATAATAGCTTGGGCTTTATTAGTGATTCTTGTTGTTTTTTGGAGTTGACAAATAGGACAGGCTTTTACGTATTTTTTTATATCTTCATCCATACCTTTCCATTCACCTATCTCTCGTGCTCGCTGAATTGTGTTCTTTTCACCAAGATGATTACCATGAGCTTCCTTAATAATTGTTTTGCGCTCTTCTTTGGAAAGTTCTCTAGTTTTATTAAAACAGACATGAAATCCGACATCTGGGTAGAGGTTGGACAAATACTGGATCATTTCCAAAAGAGTTTCTTTTTCTAAAGGTGTGTAGGTAGGATCACCAAAAATTAACCTTACTATAGTTAATTTTTTGTCTCTAAATTCTTCTATTAACCACCCTAGATATCGCAACCAATCCTCTTCATTATATTCAGGCAGATTTGTTTTTGGTATTTGTTTCCATAACCTACCTTCAGCATTTGGTTTTATTTTTACTCTATCGTTTGTCACAGGGTTTTCTTTCCATTCACAAAATTTTTCAAAAAATTGATCTTCCTTTGTTGGATTTCCAGTTTCTTGACGTTTTCCGGGTTGATCTTGTTCCTCTTCAACTTCTATTGAAGGTTCTCTCATCCTTCTGTGTGGTAACTTTATTCTTTCTTCTGTTAATATGACGTCCACTATTACTGGTTTTCTTGAAACTTGCGTATCGAGATCATGATTTCCAGAATTTGTTGGTACTGGCGTATTTAAATCACTATTTTCAGAGATATCAAACACCTCAATGTCTGGGAGTTCTTCTTCTATTGTTTCTAAGTCAATATTTTGTAATGCTTCTTAAAGTAGGCCATTCTCGTGAATTGGAAACAGTCTTGATAAACAATCAGCGGCTTTATTTTCTTTGCCTTTAACATACTGTATTTCGTACTTATATTCTTCAAGACGTAATC
>NC_046658.1:23699941-23704651 GCF_010883055.1 Belonocnema kinseyi
TTTTGCAAGCCCAAACGATCGCTAGTAATTCTTTTTCAGATGTACTGTAGTTTTCTTCAGCTTTATTTAGGGTTCTAGATATAAAAAGGCATGGGTGATTATCTTAAAAAAGTACGGCACCGAGACCTACATTTGATGCATTAGTTGTAAGTGTGAAAGGTGCATTAAAGTTGGGAAAGCGTAAAACGGGTGCACTACAGAGGAGTTCTTTGAGTTTATCAAAACTTTCTTGACATTTGGGGGTCCAATCAAAAATGGTTTCTTTTTGAGTTGAATTCGTTAAAGGTTTAGCGATACTTGAGAAATTTTTTATAAACTTCCTGTAATAACCTTCTAGTCCAAGGAATTACTGTATTTGTTTAACTGTAGTAGGTGTTTTAAAGTTTTTAACGCATTCGGATTTTGCTGTATTAGGTTTCACTCCATCTTTTGTTATCACATGTCCTAGATATTCAAGTTCGGGTCTCAGGTATTCGCATTTTGATGGTTCCAAGCGTAGTCCTAATTGTTTAATTCTTTCAAATACATCAATTAGATTTTTATTATGTTGCTCAATAGTTGTTCCAAACACTACAATATCATCCATTTATACGAAGCACTTTTCAGCTATCAGTCCTCTAAATGCGCCATCCATCATTCGTTGGAACGTGGCTGGGGCATTTTTCAAGCCAAAGGGCATTCGATTATATTCGAAGTGTTCTCGGTTTGTGGAGAACGCTGTGTATTTTTTGGATGTTTCGTCCACTGGAATCTGGTGAAAGCCCGCGCTCATATCGAATGCTGAGAAGAATTTAGCTTGACCTACTTGATCTAATATGTCATTGATTATGGGCAGAGGATATGCGTCTTGATCCGTATCTTTATTAATTTGCCTATAATCAACAACCATTCTTAATTTATTGCCTTTTTTCGATACTACCCAGAGGGGTGAATTGTAAGGTGAATCTGAGTGTCTTATGACTCCTTTCGAAAGCAATCCTTTACACTCATTTTCAATAAATTGCTTATGGGCTTCGGGATGTTTATGTGATTTCAAATTAACTATTTTTCCTGAATTTAAAGTTATTATGTGGTGTGTTAACTTTGTACAGGGTGCTGGATCTCCACTTGATGTAAAGATTTCGTTATATTTTACTATTAGTTTTCTGATTTCTTCTCTAATTCCCTTTTCAGTGTATGATAGTCTGGAATTTTTTAGCAATTCGGAAATTCTATTCACTGGGTATGTTGTGTTCACGTTCACACTCCATCCTTCAAATTGAATCTCGTCTCGAGATTCAATGGACGTGATTTTTTCATAGTTAATATTGGAAGGAATTTGAATGGGTTTTTTACTGTAATTAAAAAAAGGTATAATAATTTCATTATTTTTTATTCGGTAAATTCAATCGAATATACCTTTTTCACTTTCTATCCATATGTCATGGTTTTGATGTTCGGATTTAATTCTACAAATTGTGCTTGAGTTTTGTAAAATGTATTCTCCGTCGTCGTGAAGGGGTAATTTTTTATTTTCTAATATTAAATGCTTTGGAGTGAGGGTATGTCTTTTGTAGATTTGAAAAAAAGGTAGGCCTACTATTCCTTCTTCGGGAAGTGGAAAGTCATCGTCTACTATGTAAAAAAGATGTTTTTTTCCTAAATAGGTAATGTGGATTGCTTGTGTTGATAGGTGTTCGTCTTTACCCATTACAAATTTTTTTCTGATTTCTATTTTTTTGGAATTTACTGGCACATGAGAATTTTTTATTATATTTATTGAAGCTCCTGAATCTACAAGCAGTTTGTATTGTTCTCCGTCTCTATGTCTTCCGACGATATATTGTAATCGTCCATTGATTGCAGAGATTCGGCTAAATTCTCGTATTCTAGTTGCTCGTTTTCTTCCTCTTGAGTTATGTCTTCCGAGTTTAAGAAATTTTCTTGGTTCTCTTGTAAGTTGTTTACTCTGTTGGGTGGAGGCTTCTGTCCGTAAGTATTCTGAAAATTTATATTTTGTTTCTGTCCGCATTGGTTTGACATATGTCCTATTTTGTTATATTTATAGCACATCATTTCCGCTCTAGTGGATAGTGGCATAGAATGATTGGGTACCCTAGTTGTTGGTGTTGGGTGTATTCGTGGTGTCAGGCGATGTGTTGTTTTGGAAACAGATGGTAAGATTAATGTTCGAACTGGTTGTGCTTCGCGCAACAATATTTCAGTTTCTATGGCTTGGTTCTGAGCTTCTATTAGATTAGTGGGTTTTTGTGCTTTTACTTGAAGCCCAATTTCCCTTTTCAAGTTTAATAGGCTCGCTTTGAACTGCATATTTTAATTCGTTTACTATTTCTTTAAATCTTAAGCTGAAATTCTGTACTAATTCGGTCGGTCCTTGTTTACAATTTTCTAATTTAGATCTTAATGCTGAAACCGAACCTATTTGTGAAAGATTTTGACGTAGAGCGTTAAACAAATCATCATAAGTTTGTATACTAGTGTATCTTATAGCCCCTTCTGCATTATCTTTTATTTCCTCCGCTATTACAAAATCTAGTAATAAATCTTCCTGGGTGCATCTTTTTTTGCTTTCTTAATGGAACTTATGAAATCTTCCACACCGATGTCGTCATGGCCAGTGATTTCTTTGATAGTCCTAATAATATCTTTAGCTGGGATACAGTCGATTTCACTTTTAGATTTATTTTCGGGGATGCGGTTTGAGTTATTTTTTGATTCTAGGTTACGAGTTACTACATTTTTATTTTCGAACGTTCGTTGTTTGGCCTTTCCTCCCTTTGATGTATCGATTCGTAATCCTTATCTAAATCATCCGTTAATTCAGGGCCTATATCCGTTTCTATTTCCCCTTTTTAACCTGCTAGTCGAGCTAACTGTTGAACTTCTGAGATTCTATTATCGTTTTCTTTTTTAAGAGTGTCAAGGTTGATATCCATTACATCTAGTCTTTTCAATATAAGTTGTAACATTGCTTCAGTTCCCATTTGAGGAGGTGCTAAAGGAGAGGGATTGGGGTTTGAGTAATCATTTGACATATTTACTGTTAGGTAGCGGAAAACAATCTCGTCTATTAATGATTCTGTACTTGATTTTGTCTCGTCAGTAAGGTAGACGGTTTCGTTTTCTCGATATCTATGGAAAGCCAGTTTGTTTACTTAAAAGAAAATGAGGAATCTCTAAAAATAAAAATTATTTTGTTCTCAGCTCGTCTACTAAAATTATTTGGATAAATAATAGTATTCAATTAGGATTCAACAAATTCTACTTTCTTTCAAACGACGTTTAATTTCTCGTCGTTTTTTCGTGATTTAAAAAGACTTCTTTTTCTTCTTTTACTTTTGGGGGCTGTTTGAATCTTCTATGTTCTCGTTAGACTGCGCTGAGACCGTAGAATCGGCGAGTCGATGATGCGATGTCCCTTGCTTCTTCTTCTATCTTCTTTTTAGACTGCGCTGAGACCGTGGAATCGGCGAGTCAATGATGCGAAGTTCCTTGCTTCTTCTTCTGGGAGTTGCTCCCTAGGTATTTACCGCCCTTTGACGTTCCCAATTGCAAAATTTTCTTTTTCTTTTCGTAAAGTTAATAAAGATTGATCTTTCGTAGTATAGGGCTACTATAAATCCACCCTAGTAGATTCAATCTTTCATTAACGTTTGTTAAGGAATCACCCGTAGGTTGGTCCGGAGTCTGTTAGGAATTTCGTAAAATTCTCTCTAATATTTTCCAGTTTATTAGCTCTTTTAAGACTCAGTTAATATCTCCTTAGAGATTCGATGTCAAGAAGCCGATCCTGGCAGGATCGCCAGAAATGTTACGCATCAAAAGATAATAATCACTTTTTAAAAATAAGGTTGAATTGATAATCTCAACTCAACCGTTCTTTATTGCTAAATTTAGATACAATCGTATTAGATCTTTATTACAGACTGAAGTCGGGCGTGGTTTTTACATATATATATATATATATATAGTCTAGGAAATCTAGTGGGGGAAGGTTCAGAGTTCCCTTTGTAACAAGAAAATAGTTAATTTTTTATGAAATAGGTGGATTTGAACTGACATAATTAGGTTTCCAGTAACAAAATTTATTTTTAACTAAATAGTTTAATTTTGGGAGGTAGTTTTGAAATCAGGTTTTGTAATTGTGAATCTTTTTCATGCTCATTTACCATGGAATTATTCATGAAAAAATATATTTCTGTTCAGTCTGTTCTGTTCGTCTCTTCGGTTCGAAATGTAATTATAATTATATTTCGAACGAAGAGACGATAATTTGAACTGGCCAAATTTATGAATCACTTAAAAATATAATTTAAGAAGAAAAAAAAGAGTTTTCAACTAGAGATGAATTCTTTTTAAAAGTATATGAATTTTCCAAAAAATATATAAATAGATTAATTACAGATCATATCTAAAATAAAGATTTAAAAGTAAAGTTCAAGTAAAGGCCACAAATAATGTGATCTATTTAACTATATAGCGTATGACGGAGTGCATTTAATGACATTTATATTCTGCTATATGAGCGTCCCGAACAAAGAAACTCTTCTCCTCCTGGTTATAATTCAGCTTATGGATCTGGGGAACGGTTCAGATATCGATTAATGTATCTATGATGCGAGTAGGCGCTCGCTAGTGATGAACTCGAAATGATTTCTGCCTGCAGTGAAAGATATTATAAACCTAGATGCGGTACGCGGTGTCAGAGTG
>NC_046658.1:23704751-23708908 GCF_010883055.1 Belonocnema kinseyi
AAAGAGGGAGCTCTTCTTAATATTTTGACACCAAAATCATGTCGATACACCGTACCGACTGCGAGTAAAGCCACCCACGCTTTAACTTGACAGACTGTATATTCCGAAATAGGAAGGATTATTTTTAACTTTTTATTCAAATTGAAATGTTATATTCCACTTTAGCAAGTTTATTGGATGACGCTTAAATTCATGTTTTCCCTTTAGCATTTATATAAATCTCTTGAACAACTATTCTGAAATATTATATAAATAAAATAGAATTAATTTCAATAGGGGTTTTTATAAAAATAACATTTTGCTTACTGAGAAACTTTTAAAAGGTGGTCTAGTCCCATGTGGACCCATGCCATACAATGCAAAAAAGCAGGGAATGGTGGGACAACTAACGCCGCGCAGGAGATATTAGGAACTAATCAACTTATGACAGTAAGCTATCACCATTTTGTTTTCAGATTCTTAGGGCTAGAATCTTTTCACGTGAAAACGTTTCATGTCAAAGCTTCATATGTTTCATGAAACATCGGGATGAGAAGAAAAATGGTTTTGTGCATGGGCAGATCGGTTAGGCCTCTAAGTTCAGGTTAGGATTTTATCTTATCAGTTAGAAATTTCCAGCCGCTATGTTTGAAACATTACAATGTTTCACGAAACCCCCAATGTTTCATCAAACTTTTTATCAGGCTAAAGTTGCATGAAACTTTACATCCATACATATCGTGAAAAAAAATTTCTGTTATTATTTTACTATTGTATTTACCTTATTTTTCATGCATGACACTAGCAACTGGAAGATTAGATAACTTTAAACTTCCGCAGAAAATCTAGTGGAAATTGTTCGAACGCCCAGGCATCAATTTCGATGCAGACGGTCACGACTCAGTTTTTACATCCCGGCTTTGGTGGTTTCAATGTCATGTAGGTTTTGACTAACCTAAGATTTGGATATTATATTATGCAAAGTAAAATTTTTATTCAAAGGCAGTAATAGTGACTGGTAAATGGGAGGAAAGGAAAAGTTAGGTAATTATTATTATAACTTACCTGTTTATTAACATCTATTTCACCCAAATAACACCCGACAAAATCATCTTGACAGGTGACTGACAGTTTGTAGATGACACTTCACGTTGTTCTGGATGATAAAAAACAGTGTCTAAATGATGCTTTTCCCCTAGATTCTCCGAATGAGCATGTGTGGCTCAAATTTGTTGCAACTCACTTGAACACCGATTTCGGTGTACATTGGAGGATCGGCGATTTTCTGTGTTATCACCTGTTGAAATGAGACATCGTATAAAATTATTTGCAAGTTCGATTATTTGCAAGCGTGTACCATTACATAGACCTTCGTTAATAGAAAGGTTACGAATTACCATAACCATACAATTGTTCCTTAATCGTAATTCATGAGGAGGAAGGGTCGGTGGATTTAATGTGTTCAAGTATTCTATGAGTATTGCATCATTTATATCTCCATTGTCACAATTTTCAACACTCTAAACTTGTATACATTCGTTCTATGGTTTTGTCCAATAGCTCAACGACTCTATAATTTCTTTCCTTAACCTCATCATTTCGTACTGATAATATATATGTCTTTGCTAAATCTCCAAATCTTCGATCCTTAATGAGTTTATTAAACATTGTCTGTACTATATCATCGGTTGTAGCAGGTATACATTTTTCTGGGGCTATTAAGTAATTCTCGTTGTCATTTAAACTACCATCTCCAACAGACAATAAATGCTTTGCGAATTCTGCTTCTTGTGGGAAAGTACGCATATTTTCTGTTAGTGAAAATACAGACAAATGTTTCCAAAGTGAACTGAATTTAATGAAAAAATTTACTTATTTACTGCGAGTTGCATGAGTGTTCACAGGCAGTCACGTAATGTTCGATCTACTAATTCCAAAGCATACCTAAATTATGTAATGCAATATGTTACGATAACTGCCCCTTAAAGACAATAATAAAATATTGTCCACAAATACATTTCATTTTTATATGTTGTACATTTCAAAATTTGTGTAATCCGAATGATATGAATTATCATGTAAGGTTATAATACGCATATACGTTTTTATTTAAAAAAAAGTATTTTATAATTATAATCAATAATGCTACTTCAAATTATTTAGTATGAAATAATAACTTATAACTAAAAAAAATAAAATCTAAAGATAGTGCTGTGTCTGTTTCTTGGCAACACGAACGAAAAAAGGAGTTAAGGCCATGTGACCGTAACCTCAAAATTTCTTGTAAATGAATGAGAAGTACTAATAAACGTTTGTCTGCTCCTAAAATGTTATAATTATGAAAAAAGCGATTAAAAATTTAAAAAAATGTTTTCTTATAATTGTAAATATGTAGGAGCAGACAAACGTTTTTACTCGCTTATTATTTAAATTTCAAAATTTTTAATTCGATATCACGTTTCGTGTGAACTCATCTTGCGTTGTAAAAAAATATAAAAGAAATTTTGTAGGTTACGCTCACACATTTTATCGTCCTTAGGATAAGTATTCTCCATGTTCTCGTCTAAATGCTAAGTTTGTAATAAAATGTTTTACAATTAAAATGGTTTTAACAACATTATAAAAGATCTACATGAATAAAACATGAATTTCTTTAGTATAAAATAATTGTAACTATATTTGGTATTAAGATAATTATTATTAGTATTATATAATATAATATATAATTATTAGTATTATAGACGACTACAATATTTATTTTCAAATTATAAGTATAATCATTAATGCTACTTTAAACTATATCGTATGAAATCATTACTATTTAAAAATTAAAATTGAAGGATAGCGCCGTTCCTGTTTCTTATAAGCATGGGAAAAAAGTAATGAAGGCCATTTGAGCGTACCCTCAAAAATTTTTCAATTTTTTTCTCAAATTCAAGTTATGCTAACACAAAACGCGAAATCGATTTTAATTTTTTGGAAATTAAATGAAAATCATTAATAAACGTTTGTCTGCATCTAAAATTCATCATTCTGAAAAAGCCAAAAAAGAAAATAGTACAAAAATTTTGATCTTATAATTGCAAACATGTAGGACCAGACAAACGTTTTTACTTGCTTCATATTTTATTTTAAAAAATGTTAATTCGATATTGCGTTTCGTGTGAACGTAGTTTTTTGTTTAAACAAATGTAAAAGGAATTTTCGTAGTTGAGCTGACGAATGAAAACAGTGCGCTAAAAAGAGACCAATAGAAATCATGGCCAAGTCATACACTCTGGCAACCCTGAATGACGGTTCCTTAGCCCTTTAAGAAGAAGTCGACCTGTGCTTTTGTAAGGGCTCTTTCATACCTTATCTAGCCAACTTGGGCTGGCATCCGCGATCAAATTATTATGTTTTTATTAAAAATTACTTGGCTTATTGACAATTTTGTAAAAATTAATATACAGGTAGATTTTTTAGATTAACACTCTATTCCTATTCCCTATTCCAATTCTTACAGCCGAATAGTTTGCTCAATACCATGTACAAAGTCAAAATTTGAACGGACCTCTTTTTCTAACGTTTGGAGATAGAAAGTGAGGTCCGTTCGATTTTCGACTTCGAAGCAGGATCGAAACCACACTGCAGTAACTGTATGTCGTTGGAATATCACGTCACTTGCCAACCCTGAACATACCTGTCGGTGTCGATGACATAAACAATTTACCTATTATAATATAATAAAAATATTAGAAAAATGCACAACGGCGATAAAATCATCAAAAAGATGTACAACGATCAAATTATTATGTTTTTAATAAATAATTACTTGGATAATTGATTATTTTGTACAATGTCGATTTTCAAAGTTCCCGCTTACTGTATCTACATTCAAACCAAAATGAGAAGCCAATCAGGAATCAAGAAAAGGCGTTACGACTTTCGATATATTTCGAGTTCGACTCATTCATTTTCTTTTTATAATAGGAAATAGGACAATTCGATTTTTCGGAAGATTTTTTGTAATTTAAAAAAATCGATGTATATTTTCAACTAAAATATCTCAAAAAACTTTCAAACTTTTCTAACCTCAAAAAATCTTTCTACTGTTTTACCGTCATACTTTACGAGGAATGAGAAAACCAGAATTCGAATTCGTGGTACGGTGAGGGCAGCACCTTGATAGGGCAGAA
>NC_046658.1:23709008-23719517 GCF_010883055.1 Belonocnema kinseyi
TTTTCTTAACGAACAATTTTTTTTCAATTGGTTATAAAAACACGTAAACTCAGAAGATGTGGACTGTGACTGCACCATATATCTAGTCGGCAGTGGTGCTGAGTGAAAACAGATGATTTGGAGCGATTTGCGCGCCATATGCTGGTCATTCTAAGAACTTATTGAACTACCCTCGTATCAAAAAAAAAGTAAATGCGCGCGCACAAGTGCGCGTTCGATCTCGTTAATTACAAAAATTAAAAAGGAACTTAGAGATAAATTAGTTCTGATTTATATTCTGTAAAATTTGTTTGGGAAATGTTATTAGCTTCAAGGAAAATTTAGGGGGAATTTTATTTCCGTTTAAGGCGCACGTGTTTTTACATCAATTTTTCTATACATTTTTTGTAGAATTATTTTAATTTCAAATTTAAACAATAATTTGTTAACATCATTAATATTTAACAAAAATTGATTTGATAAATTATTTTATTATCGTATTTTTAATAAACAAGTAATATTGATTAAGAAACAATTTCATTTAGGGAATTGTATTATTTGGAAATTTTCAAATGCGGAAATATTATAAACTGTTCTGGAGTTTGATTAGTTCTCGTACTTTATTATTTGAGACAGAGAGAGCTTTACCCAATCGGGAATTTCATTCTTTCATGTATTTTAGACGTCTCTATAAAATTACAGAAAATTTGCTTTAATTATAATTTCTACACCTGGATCTTTTCAATGTTTTCCCCGGACGCGAATCCAGAGAAGTGTCCTGGGAGGGGTGTGGGGGCATCACAAAATTACATAGGCATGCCATTGTGGATCCCTGCATGGTTTTCCTACAATATTTATTTTTAAAAATGTGTATATAAATTTTTGAAATCACAAGTTATAAAAATAATCTCAATTAAAAATTTAAAACTAACCGACAATTTAAAAACTAATTATATTCTTTAAGCCGTAACCGGTATCGAAAGTATATACATTCTACTTTATCTGCAGCCATTCACTCTCTCATCGAACCTCGTTTTAAGAATAGAGGTTAACTTCAGTCTCCATCTTCGATCGTGAAGGATCGATGTTTCCAGCGATAACTGTAGCGTGCTTGTCTGGCCACAATTTTCACAATAAATAACTTAAACTTTGAACTTGTTTTGTGAATAAACTAGAAACTTTTATTATTAATTTGTATTAGAAAGAGCAATTTTTCATTTATCCAATTCAAATTTTCGTGGAACTTTGACTTGAGCAGCCTGCAACCTCCCAATTGTGCTTGCGTTAGAGCCAAGGTGAACAGAAAAATCAAATAACTGCTTATAACCTCGTCGGTATCACGTCTTAATTGGTAAACAGTGGACAATCATCGAAAATGTCGGTACTTTGTTCTGTGAAGCTTATCGGTAAAGTTGAAAACAATTTTTTTTACTTCTCATTGTAAGTACGGGGGTGTTAATCATTCTTTTATTTAAATCAGGGTAGATATTTTCTTATAAAGGGGGGTACTGCCCCCCGAATCCCCCGGAGGGGGCTTCATCCCCTGCACCCCCACCAGGGTTTCATCCTGGAGCTCCCCCCCCCACCTTCTCTTACTTGATACACAATATACTATTTAATTACTCTCCAGCGTGTCATTCTGACCTCTATCTGTCATTGCCTACGTATTTACAAACAATAACACCTTTGATGAGACGCAAAGAGTTTCAGGCATCTCAAGTTCAATTTTCGATATATTTTTTATGAAAAATTGTATGCGCAACTCATGGCGAGGCAACAACTAATTTCACTTGTGTGATATCTACCCGAGCTTTGCTCAGGTAGCTGACTTCACACTCGTGCAATTTCTTAATAAAAGAATAAGTGCTATGTAGTCTACAGAGCAGCAATTTCAAAAATATATGAAGTCTTAGTAGTTCAGACATTTTAAATTTGTAGTCTTTAGTATATTGAATAATTCGAAATTTAAAGGTATTTATATACGTAAGAATTATTGAATTGAAATTGTTCGATAATTTAAAATTGAAACATTTCAAATGATTTAGTTAGAAATTATAATCGCATAAAGTTGTAGGATGAGAAATGAACATCTTTTAAAACTTGAATCATTATTTTAGAACAATTAAAATCATATAAGTTTATAAAAATTTTAAAGTAGGACTATTAAAAATTAGGAGTGTCTGAAAGATCTGAACAAAGGTTTAGTTTAAAAAGCTATTTAAGATGTTACTTTTTCAACTTTTTTTCATTTAATTTGGCACCCTCAGAAATTTTTTTTTTAAAGAAAATATCGCCTGATTTTTGTCAACTTTAAAAAACATATATTTAATGTTCGCTAAAGGTCAATTTTGTTCAAAGTGTTTGTTCCTGAATAAATTGACTCTTATTGTTTCTGCTTTTCGTTATGTCACTCATTGATTGTGTTTTTCATCGAAAACATAAAAATCTGGGTTTTTCACGTTTACAAAATCATGATTAAAGGTCACGTAGGTTAATTTTCTATGCAAAATATTGAAAAATCGGGAAATAAAAGCGAATTTAAAGATTGAACGTAGTAAAAAATTTAAAATAGTGACACAAGTGTAAACGTTCAATTGAGTCTTCATAAACAATGTTGAATTTAAACATCACTTTAAATTAATAGATTATTAAATGGATATCTTTATTCAATTTCAAAATTTTATTGAAGTATTATTTAAGTATAAACTATGCCATTTTTAACCTATTTAAATTTAGATTTTAAATTGAACAAAAAACAACAATCTTCAATAGTAAAAAAATCAAAAATAAATTGTCAACATTTCAGAGTGATAAATTTCAACTTTGAATGTTACAATTACAATTTTTTACTTTGTTATTTGTAATTTGAAAGTAGAAGTATTGTATTAAAAATTTTTAATAACAGTTGAACAATGTTTAATTTAGAATAAAAATCAAATATGCTGTAGGTTTTTGAATTTTTCAAATTAGAGAAAAAAATTGAGCTCAAAAATTTAAAAAGATTTAAAAAAACTTTTTTAAGTTTTCTAGGAAGATTTACAATGATTTTTTACTTCGAAAAAGTCCATGACTCAAAGAGAATGTTTAAAAATATTTCAAAACATTTCAAAATATTTACAAAACTGGAAAAAAATCTGGAAGCTCTTGAAACAATTTTGTGTGCAGGGTTTTACAAAAATGTTCGAAAAAATTGGAATCCTTTTAAAAGATATTTAAAAGTTCCGAAAAATTACCAAAATAATTTGAAAAGGTTTGAAATAATTTAAAAGAAAAATAATACATTTGATGATTTCAAAATTAAATTTTGACTTTTTATTTTGAAAAATGACATCATTTTATGAGAAGGTATAAGAATATGGTACCATTAAAAAATCCGAAAGCGATGAATGAAAAATCTCGGACAACCGAATTGGAAAATTTCCGATAGAAAAAATCCAAAGTAAAAAATCCCGAATTCAGACATCAATTAAAGAATTCTGGATCAATATTATTTATTTATTAAAAATACAATAATTTTATTGAAGTATTGTTTGAATTTAAAAGAATAATAGTTGTTTAACATTTTTTTTTAATACTATGTACATTATCAAAAAAAAATTCATGCAGAAATATACATATTTTTTTAATCATTGTTTTTTTTTAATGTCAAATATTAATTTTTGTAAACTTTAAACATTTAAAAAATGTATTTGATAAAAGTATTCGATTATTGTATTTTCAATAATTAAATAATATTTGATGAACAACAATTTTTTCTATTGTATAAAATCAAGAATTTTCTAGTTCGGATATTTTATAATTCAGCAGTTTTCTGTGAGGAATTCAAAAACTCGGTAATATCTTAATGTCGTCAATTTTATTTTTCGTGAATTTTTTAGTTCAAGAGTTTTATATTTCGGCATTTTTATAATGTCCGGAATTTTATTATTTGGACATTTTGCAATTCACGAATTCTACAGTGTCAGGAATTTTATTTTTAGGGACTTTTCAGTTGCTTCTTCCGAAAAATAAAATTCCGCTCTCTGTAAAAACTCCCGAAACTATAAAATTGTCGAAATATAAAAGTACCGAATCGGGAAAAAAATTATTGTTTGAGTTTAAAATAACAATAATTGAAAAATATCATTTTGGGTACATTTTTTTGAAAATTTGTATTATATTCTTTTTAACTCACAAAAAATTCGCAGCAATAAAAGAATTAATTTTAAATAATAAAATTCACGCTAAATCAGTGCTGAATTGAATCCTGCAAAATTTTTTTTGTTTAAAACGCACGTGTTTTAAATTTATTTTTGTATAAAATTTGTATGAAATTATCGTTTTTTTAAATTAAAACAATTCTTTAGACAAATTAAACAATAAACAAAGTGTCTATGGTCAAAATATTTGATTATTGTATTTTTAATAAATAAATAATATTGATTAAAACATTATTTTCTCAATTGCTACAATTCGGGAATTTTATAGTTTGCATGTTTTAGAATTGGACAACATTTGATCTAAAATTTTATTATTAAGGAATTTTCAAGTTCAATAATATTATAAACTGTTCAGAATTTTTAAATTCGGGATATTCAGATTTCGGCATTTTATAATTTCAGGAAGTTTACAGTGTCGGAAATTTTATTATTCGGGATTTTTTAGTCCTAAAAATATTCCAAAGCACTCTAAAAGATTAATAAAATTTTTTTTTTAATCTGGAAGATTTTAAGGGAATTTTATCGGAATTTTACAAAAATTTTACGAAAAAATGGGAATCATTAATAATATATTTACAAGTTCTGAAAAAACTTCAAAAATAATTGTAATAATATTTATATTATTTGTATTTTAAATTTTATACCATATAACGTACGTAAATATTTCAAGTGAGCTGTATCAATTATAATAGTTTACAGTTTATTTTAAAATATATTTAATTGAACATGATATTTTTTATGAATGCGCCAGTGAAATTCTGTTCGTATGGTTTTTTTGTCAATGCGAAACATAATCTGTCTTGGAACTGCCGTCTTCACATCTAAAAACCGAAAGAACGATTTTCCTACCACTTGGAATTATAATTATATTTTTATAAAAATATTAGAATATAAAATAAATAAGAAGTTGAAAAAGACATTCGGGAACTTGAATAGACGAATAATCTAAAAAATCCATAGAAATTGCAGACCACAAAAATAAAAATAAATACTAAATAATATTAAAGAACTATATATAGATATTGCACTAAAAGTTTTATCAGGTTGAATAAAAATATAATATTAGAAAGTAAAAAAAGTATAACTTACCAATGAATATAAATTAAAAAGAAATGATTTTAAAATTAGAAAAAAAATATGAAACTGTAATATAAATTATTAATGGCCTTTTATCTTTGGCATTTATTAAAGTAACCACGTTTTGCAAAGTTATAAATGTAACAAAAAAACAGGGACTAGGAGCGAAGTGTCGTTCGCCCTTTTCTCTTCTCAAGTTAAAGAGTCTCGGAAGGCAGATTAGGCTCTTCTCTCCGCAGTCCTCGAGTAGAGTGACTTAACTTGGTGTCACAAGTTTCGTTGTGGGGAGAAGAGAAGTGATCTTGGGGAGCCTCCTATCGGAATGGTTGAGCAACTTGTGGCCAGCTGTGGTGCTCGACTCTGCATACGCGAAGAAAAGGGAAACAGGGTGAACCTCGAAGCCTTCAATGCGCAACGCGAAACTCAAAGGCGCGCTTCTTGGTTGCCGAGAGAACTTGCAGCGAGACTAGACGCTACTCGAATCCTCTGCATGAAGAAGCTCGCCGCGAGCTTCGCGAGCCTTGCCTAGAACAGGCTTATCCAAGGGCGGAGTTTGGGCCCCCGAAACTAAGTTTTTTCATTATTCAATTACCTTTTCCCCCACTCTTTGCCTATACATAAATCCGAAGTCCCCATTGGAAAAAAAATCGAAGCCCCTCCCCAAAAAAATCCTGGCTATGTCCCTGGCCGAGGAAATTGCACAATCATTTTTTAAAACATTTTATTCCAAGTTACCAGTATCTTTGTACTGACATGAAATAATGAAGAACGTCCATAATTAAATAAAATTTAATCATTTTCTATTAAATCCTTTCATTTTTAAATAATATAGCCTTCACTTCTGAACAAACATTTCAACTTTCTACCAAATTAGTTTAATTTTAAACCAAAAATATGAATTACAAACACCAAAGTACATCAAAATTTAATCAATTTAAATTAGATCAAAAACCACATTAAAACTCCTATTTAACGTCCAATAATCAAATTGATGCCAACTCCTGTTAAAAAAATTTTAAAAACAAGAATCCAAGGACCAAATTTGGACAGCAACGAACAAACAAAAACAAAAAATCCTATTGTAATCTGAAAAAAAAATAATTTGAGACAAAAATAAAAAAGAGGAAAGAAAAATGAGAAGGCAGCGTAACACATTCCCTTCCTTCTCTTTTTCTTCCTTTGAATGTTATTTTATTGTTATTTGATGATAATAAAAATAAAAAATTTTCCCGCGTAGCGGACACATTCTCATCGGCAGCTACGCGCGCGGCTCGCTTCGCTCGCAAGTTTAAGTGCGCCTAGGGCGCGCGACGGTTGAATCTCGCGCTTCGCGCTCGGATATTTATTCTTTGCATTTGGAATGCTTGAAAAAAACTTTATCAAAAAGATTTCTTTTAGTTGGTAGTAGTTATATGCGTCTTCATATTCTGAATTTTCTACTTAATTAAGTATAGTCAAAGATTAAGTTTCTCAAAGCTCTGTAGGCTTTGAGGTACACATTCCCATCGTGACACTCGCGGTGCGCCCTCGATTTTCGACAGACATTTGTAAACATGTTTTTTTGGATTTTTTTCTCGTAACTTTCGTCGTTTTCCGCAGATTTTTTTTATTTTACTTTTTCAACGTTATTTTTCACGAATAAAACAAAAAGTACGCGTCCTATCAAGAAGTGATTCTTAAAGAAATTGTAGATCTTTTTTCGGATAACCATTTTTTTAATTCATCTTTTTTTGTATCCTACATAGTTTATCCACAAAATGGAATTTTTTATTTTCCATTATTTTTTGTGCAATAAAAATTTCGATTTTTGAAGAAAATCCAAAAATTGGTTATGATAATCTTTTAGGGCTTTCAAAAAGAAATGTTTTTCTTCATCTGACTTTTTTTCATATCGTGCGTTTTTCGGCTTTAAATTTTGATTTTCGATTGATTAAAAAAAATTTGAAAACGCTATAACTCTGATAATTTTCTTTTTATCGAAAAAAGTCATTAGGCTAAATATTGTTTGTTCTTTTCAATACTATAAATATCCGTACATAGAACTTTCAAATTCAGAAAAAAATAGTCTAAAAAATTTTCAAAATGCGCTCACTTTTTGAATTTTTCTTAAAAATGGCTGGTTAACGAACTTGTCCTTTCTTTTAGGACCTAGAAAAAGTGTGCCAAAGATGGATTTTATTCGTTCATTTTTGCGAGAGTTATCGTCTTTACGGACGGACAGAGAGACATAGGCCATCGTGAAAACCTGATTTTCGGATTCAGGGGGTCTCGAAACGTGGAGATCCGTTGAAAAAGTGTGATGTCAAATTTCCGACAATTCTAATACTTTCTCAATCATAAATGATGAGAATGTAAAAAGACGAAAGAAAGAAAAAGAGAAGGAATGGGATGTGGTTGTGTGCCTTCGCATTTTTCCTTCCACTTTTTTATTTTTGTCTAAATTTTTTTTATTGGTTTTTTCAGATTACAATAGGATTTTTTGTTTTTGTCTGTTCGTTGTTGTCCAAATTTGGTCCTTGGATTCTTGTTTTTTTAACAGGAGTTTGCATCAAAAAAGTTAATTTTAATCCGACAAAAGCGAATTTTGCAACAAAACAATTACATTTACAAGCAAAGTGATGATTCTTCAATGAAAAAGATTTATTTTTTAGAAACAAATTAGTTTAATTTTTCATATAATTCATTTGTGAACGTTCATGTGAATGGAATAAAAAAATTATTTTTCTAATTTTTGTTTTCCTGAAATCAATTAGAAGGCCAAAAAATAATATTTTTCCGGCAAGGATTGTCGAATACAAATGTTTTTAAACAGTTACCTGTCCTTACACATCACCCTTTATTAAAACCTACCTTGTTAAAGTTTAATTGTCGATATTTAATCAAATAAAATCGTCCGAAATCCTCTTTTCTAACCCCAAGAAGTATGGAGTCGGTGGGATTGTTTAGCAAGACCCCTAAAAATCACCATTACTATATCCACACCTGAAATGTCAACAATGACCAATTTCATTGTCGATATTTAAAAATATAAAAACATCAAAAATCCTCTTTTTATATTCTTATTCATACTGCGAAGATGTTAGTTTTATACGAAAAATGACTTTCGCGAATTTAATCAAATGTCCACGTACGCTAAACAGCCATTTCTGATAACAATTCAAAAAGTTAAAGCTTTTACAAAATTTTTGAGACAGCTTTTTTAAAAAATTCAAAATTCTATCGACAGTTATTTATAACACACAAAAATATGCACAATTTATCCCCATGACTTGTTTGGATAAAATGAAAATTACAGAAGTTATAGGATTTTCAAAATCCAAAAAACCAAACGAAAATGGATATTTGAAGTCAAAAAAATCGTAATATGGAAAAACGTGAAGAAGAGAAAAACGTTATTTTTCCAAGGCCCTACATTATTCTTTTATTAGCTCTTTGAATTTTATTTTAAAAAATCGAAAATTCAAATGTTGATCAAAAAAAAAAAAAAAAAATGAATTTCATTTTCATCTATAATGAGAACGTATTAGTTTTATGCGAAAAATGACTTTCGCAAATTTCATCCAATGTCGATGTTTTGAGGCCCCCTGAGTTAGAAAAACAAGTTTTTACGTCGGTGCCTGCCTGTCCGGCGTGATCGTTGTTGATACAGTTTTAGATAACAACTAAATAAGTTAAAACAAACCAAAACACGAAAAGAGATAGATCGACAAAAATTTTGCAACTAAAAGAGATATACGAATTTGTCATTAATTACTTTTTTATAGGATGAGTAGTTTTTGTTTTCTTCATGAAAAACAAAATTGAGAATAAAAATATTAAATTGTGTGCAAACGATACAAGCTACGAGAATAAATGAGACAACATTTATTCAACGAGCGAGGATTTACCAATTTTTTACGAATATTTTTATTTCATTGACATGAAGCCTAATTTTTCTTTAATCGTAAAAAACAAGATTAAACATAATGAATCTCTGTATAAACAAGGCAATAAGAATCAGTATATTTTAATTTCCATGTATATTATACATTGTAATGATATCAATTTATTGGAATGTTACATGTTTTAGCTTAGCTAAGAATATAATTTAATGCAAAATAAGAAACGAATATTAAAGTAAACACGAGAAATCCAATTTGCACTTCATTTTGAAATGTTTTAATAAGCAATCCCAGGCAGAGTTACATAAAAATTTATTATATTTAATATAAAAGTGTATATAAAATAAATTAGACCCTCTTTAAAAGCTCAAACTACTACTATAGGACTTGTGGTATCAAATCTCTCTCTATAATCTCACATCAATATGGATGAATATAAATAAGTTTTGTTATTTATCAGAAAAAAATTAAATATCAGTGATATAAATGTCAAGGATATTCGCAGTTATTTTTTTATACATATTATTTTTATACATATACATGAAAATGTTATTATGCCGATTATCGAAACTACTTTTAATCTTCATTCAATTTAGAAATGTTTTTAATAAAAAATAATATATTTTTTAGTATGTGGCAATAGATTGCATTCTACTGCTTCTTCAAAATTTCAGAGTGCAAATGTTTGGAAAACTAGTTGAACAAAACAAGAAAAATGTTGACTAACAGACGATATTGTTGGAAGACTCTTGAATTTTCAACCAAGAAAGATGAATTTTCTACCACAGCTAATAAATTGTCAATGCAAAAGACTAATTTTTAACAAAATAGTGAAACTTTCTATTAATTATATGAATTTTTAAGAATTTAGTTATACTTTCCTTCCTACAGTTAAATTTACAAACCAAATATGTAGGATAAATTCTTAATAAAAACTTCAACAGCTTAATTTTCAATAAAAAGTGGAATGGTTAAATTGAGACTTAAAAAAGTAATATTTAACCTAAAAAAGAGTTTTTAACCAAATATTTAAGCCCCTCAACCAATCAACTGAATTTTTAAACAAGATATAATGAAGTACTTTAATTTTATACATAAGAACTTAAGAAGACTCATTTTTCTGTAAATACATTAATTTTTAGACAAATAAGTAAATATTCAATCAAGAAGATGACTTTCCTACCAGAAATGAAGCAGTTATAAAGTTAAATTCGTAACGAATGTTTATTCGAAAATTTAAAAAGTTCAATATGTTGTTAGAAACGTCATTATTTACAGTCTGTCAAGTTAAAGCGTGGGTGGCTTTACTCGCAGTCGGTAAGGTGTATCGACATGATTTTGATGTCAAAATATTAAGAAGAGCTCCCTCTTTC
>NC_046658.1:23719617-23740974 GCF_010883055.1 Belonocnema kinseyi
AAGAGGGAGCTCTTCTTAATATTTTGACACCAAAATCATGTCGATACACCTTACCGACTGCGAGTAAAGCCACCCACGCTTTAACTTGACAGACTGTAACCCAAACACACAAATCATGAAGAGAACAGTTTCAATTTTCAAACAAAAAAAATAATTTTCATTCAATTCAAAAATAGATCAATTTGCAACTAGAAACCTTCAGTTAACTTTTCATTGGAGAAAATTAATTATCAAACGATAAAACGTGTTTTCAAGAATGAAGTTATATTTTTAACCAAAAAGTCAATTTCTAAACCAAGGTAGTTGAAATTTCCAATGAAGAAACTAACTTTTGCTTTCAATAATGACTCTTTAACGTGAATACTTGAATTTTCAGTTATAAAACACATTTCTACCTTAAATAAACGAGGTTTCAACCAAATAGTTACATGTTTGATCAATATTAATATTATTTATAAGAATTATTTTTGAGAGAATAATTCACTGATTATTGTTCTCCCATCTTTCTTTTCTACAAAAATTGAATTTTTATCAACAAATGATACTTTGATTCCCAGGGAAAAAGTGATTTCTTATTTAAAAAAAAACTAAAAACCCGAGTTTTCTGCAACATAGTTGTATTTTTAATGTAACTGAAAAAGATAAATTTTGAATTAAAAACGGAGTAGCTGAAATTTCAGTTTTAAAAATTAATTTACGACTACACAAGTTAATTAAAATAGTTCCATTCTCTTAAATGTTCTATTCATACACATTTATTTTAATGTACAATGCGTGTACTCTAGCGTTTAAATGAAACAATTCTCAATGAGAGATGTGTTGAACTTTTATTTTAAACGCTTAAAATTCAAAACTGTTCCACTGTCAATATGTTTATACAATTTGTTCTTAAAATTAAGAAATGGTAATGCATAAGTAAATTTTTTGAATATAATTTGAGCAAGATCAGATGAAAAAACGATTTATTTTTGCTTGAGAACGCAAAAAATATGCATGTGTTTATATAATTTGATCGTAAAATTAACAAATGTTAGTGCATAACTAAATTTGTTGAATATAATTTGAGCAAGATCAGATGAAAAAACGATTTATTTCTGCTTGAGAACGCCAGAAATATGCATTTGTTTATATAATTTGTTCTTAAAATTAACAAGTGTGAATGCATAACTAAATCTGTTAAATATAATTTAAGCAAGATCAAATGAAAAACGATTTATTTTCTCTCTCTCTCTTCAAACTATTTATCATATATGATTTATTTAAAAATATATTAAACCCCAAAAAATACATTCTTGAAAAAACGGAAAATTTTGTAACACTTTTCGTTGAAGCAATTAATTTTTAACCCAAAATCCAGTCTTTTTCTAAAGTAGTTAATCTTTTAACGCCAAACGTGAATTGTGTACTCAAGAAACAATTTCCTAAAAAATATTAACATATTTTCTACAAGAAGGTTAATTTTCCAAGAAATACCAAATTTTTTGACAAAAAAAGAATGATCAGCTGGATTAAAAAAATGTTTACTTTAAAAAATTAATTGTCATCAAATTAATTTTTAACACAATAGATTAATTTTTAGCCAAATAGTTCAAATATCAAATAAAAAGTCGAATATTAAGCCAAATAATTGAATTTTAAATCAAATATTTTCAAAAAAATAGTTAATTTTTTTTATAAAATAGGTGTATTTTGAACTGGCATAATTAAGTTTCCAGTAAAACATTTATTTTTCACTAAATAGTTTAATTTTAAAGAAGAAAAAAACTATGAGTTTGAAAGAATTTGGTTGACTTTTTCATCTATCTTTTCTCCAAATATTATTTCTTATCTCCAATCAGCCAGAAATGGAGGTAGTTTTGAAGTCTGATTTTATAATTGTGAATCTTTTCCATGCTCATTTAGCATAGAATTATTCATGAAAAAATATATTTCTGTTCAGTCTTAAATGAAAAATAATAACATTTCGAAACGAAGAGATGACATTTGAACTGGCTAAATTTATAAATCACTTGAAAATATAATTTAAGAAAAAAAAGAGTTTTCAACTAGAGATGAATTTTTGAAAAATTTATATGAATTTTTAACAATTTATATAAATAGATTAATTACGAATCATATGTAAAATAAAAATTTAAACGTAAAGTTCAAGTAAAGCGGACAAATGATGTGACGTATTTAACTATATAGCGTGTAACGCAGTGCCATCTAATGAAATGTATATTCTGCTTTAGACGGATCCAGGGGAGGTTTTTAGAAAAACGTCCCCAACACCCCAAAATATTTTTCTGGGTCCGCCCCTGATTCTGCTATATGAGCGCCCCGAACAAAGAAACTCTTCTCCTCCTCGTTATAATTCAGCCTATAGATATGGGGAACGGCATAGATACCGAATAACGTATCTATGATACGAGTAGGCGCTCGCTAGTGATGAATTCGACATGATTTCTGTCTGCAGTCCGGATCGGCGAGCTTCGCCGCGTTCGCGCGTTCACGAAGAAGCTCGCAATGGCTACGTCGAGTTTCCCGGTGGTCTCTCGGCCACTCAGTCTCCGTTCTCGCGAAGCTGGGGAAGCTCGCATCGAGCCCCCGCTCGTAACGTTGAGAAAATATAAACAGGAGAAGAAATGGCGAGGAGCGGATTTTACGCTCTTCACGCATGTCGCTTTCAGTCCCTGCAAAAAAATTTAATTGGAAACTTACTTTCAATTTAAATGGTTCTTGTCCGAGCTAAGTTATCATACGTGCGCATCGAGGGGCGTACTGAGGTATGGGTGCTATTGACGGTTTACGATGGGTAGAGGGGAACTGACCATTTTCGCCGGACGCGCCGTCTATATTTATCGCGGTTATTTAAGCCCGCACCGCATCTTCATTCTCCTCTTCTGGATTTCAAAACTCGAAGGTGCACGATTGCTGCTCAGAAAACTTCGGCGGTTTTATTTATATCTCTATCCGATTTGAAATAAAATCCAGAGATTTGTATTTTAATATTTCCACTATCAAAATAATTTAATTTTCAACTAAAAAAAAGGAAAAAAAGCAAACAAATTTCCAACAAAACAATTGAATTTTAAGCCCGAAAAAATTAATTAAAAAAAAAACTTTCATTTTCAAACAAATAGTTACAGTTTCAACTAGAATGATGGCATTTTTTTTAATTATTGAATTTCTAAGCCAAAAAGATGATTTTTTTACAAAACAGTATAAACTTTTTTTTAAACCAAGTAGGTCAAAGACTTCTGGTTAAAAATGTAAACCAAAGCTATTATTTTCAATGCTTTGAATTGAAGAATAAATCAATAAATTTCTAAATGTTAAAGACTGAATCATTTTGATCAATAAAAATAGATTAATTACCATCTTTTTTAATTTGAAACTTTTTAAATTATAAATTGAATTTTTTTATTTTAAATCGCTTTGTATTATTAATTTTTACATTTTTCTTTAAAAATCTTTATAAAGTTGAATTAAACTGTTTTTAATAAAATAAACTTTTGTCTTTAGTTTTTTTTTTTAAGATTCATCATTTTACTTAAAAATTATTGACTGAAAGCTCAACTGTTTCGTAAAAAATTTGTCTCTTTGGATTAGTTCAATAGTTTTTAATAAAAAATGTAAACCTTATTTTGTTGACGATTCATCATTTTAGTTGAAAATTCATCTCCTAGATTAAAAATTTAAGGATTTGGTTGAAACTTCGTTTTTTTTCAGTTGCAAATTAAACTGTTTTGTTAGACAGGTCGATTTTCAAGAGTGTCAATTCGTAGGTAAAACTTTTGAGTTTGGATTTATAAAGAAAAATGTATAAATTAATAATATAAAGGGGCTTAAAATAAAAGAATTCAATTTATAATTTTAAAAATTTCCAAATAAAAAAGAATATTGTAATTAGTCCATTTTTATTTATCAAAATGATTCAGTCTTTAACATTTAGAAATGTATTAATTTATTCTTCAATTCAAAGCATTGAAAATAATATCCAATTGCGAATTTCTGGAGCTGAATATACGGCCCAGTGTTGGTCCAATTTTGGCAGCCAAAGGTTGGCTAAAGTTATTGGGCCAATGTCGGCATTTTAATCGGCCCAGTGTTGAGCCACTGCTGGCAGCCTATATTGGCTATTTATATTTGCCGATCCTCCATCGATGCGTGGACCAATATCGGAACTTTATTGCGCTAAGTTTCACTTTTAGTACGGGAAACAATGTTTCACGACGATCAGCCAAAGTCTGGCCCAGTGACGGTACATTACTGAGCCAAGTGTCACTTTTATCACGGCAAACCATGTTTTATTTAAATCGGCCCAATGTTGAGCCAGTGCTGGCAGCCTATATTGACTATTTATATTTGCCAATCCTCCACCGTTGCTTGGCACAGAATCGGCCCTTTATTTCTCCAAGTCTCACTTTTAGCACCTAAAAAACAAATCATACACGAAAGATGAAAAAAAATTTCATTGAAAAATTGTCAAAGTTCACGATGAAAGTTCTAAGTTCTGGCATTAAAAATGTTTAATGTTTATGAAAAATTACATTTCCTGTCATTGCAAAAAGATGTATAGTAGTCTACAACGGAAAAAAACGATATATTACGCGAAGAAAAATTGTAATCGGTTCAAATTATTTATGAAAAAATTATTGTATTGATATTCCTGTTAACAGTCCGTGTATTTTACATTTACATAACGTCGCATAATAATAAATAATTAGAAAAAGAGAGCATAAATTTTGATTCTTCAACTTTTCTGAACTGCAGCTTATGAGGATGGCTTTTTCACAGAGTTCCAACTTGTCGGTTCAGCGCAGTGGTTAGCACTCCCGACTGCTAGGCGATAGATTTAGGTATATAGGTGTAGGTTCAATACCCTGTAGCGTTAGAAATTTTATTTGTAATATAATGTTCAAAATGTGATATATGTATTCAATCTAAACAGGACCATTAATATTTATATTCAAAGTACTCGCAATCAATTAATATTTATTTTTTAAATACCTTTTTTGTCATATCCTTAGACCTTAGACTGTAGCAGTATTGATACCCAATGTTGGGCCGACAATGGCAGCCAAGCCTTGACTGCCAAGTCAAGGCCATAGTTATCAATCCGACAATGGCACGACCATGGCAGCTAGGTTTGGACCAATACTGGTACCCAGTGTTGGGCCGACAAAATAAATTTTGCAAAGATCCTTTTGATAATCTTGAAAAGGGTGGTGTTGCTTATAAGATCACTTGCAGGCTCTGGAAGATGAATTACGTGGGACAGACTGGCAGACTTCTTAACACTAGGATAGAGGAACACAAAAGTGATGTTCGTTTAGGACGCTGTTACAAGAGTGTTCTTGCCAGACATACAAAGGCATTTGTTGATGTTGACCATGAGTTTGACTGGGATAATGTTCAAATTTTACATGGTGAAAGTAATGAGAGAAAGAGGGAATTCATGGAAATGCTTTATATAAAAAAACAAAAATGATCTATTAATTTAAAATCCGATTTGGATAAGTTGAACAAAAGTTATGCTAATATGATTAATTACATTTAACGAGGCTGTTTCATGAATTCTGTTTTTCTTTTACTTTCTCTATTTCTGATGTAATTGTGACAGATATTTATATTGTGTTTGCAACAGATTGGCCTACTGATCTTCATTCGATTTTCAGGTATCAAAGAGAAAGCACCTGTTCGTAGGTGCTGTCAATTTCTTCAATTTAAATTTTCCTTGCCTTCATAAGGGTACTGTACGAGTACTGAAACGTGGGTAATGCAATTTTATTTATTTTTAATTTGCATTTTTAATGTTATTTTATTGTAACTGGATGATAATAAAAATAAAAAAGACGAATGAAAGAAAAAGAGAAGGAAGGGGATGTGGTTGGCTGCCTTCTCATTTTTCTTTCCTCTTTTTTATTTTCGTCCGAAATTTTTTTTCAGATTAGGGGAGAGTGGGGCTAAATGTTAATTCTTGAAACACACACTGTACGCTATTTACAGATCAAAGTTGAACTGAATGACACATAACGACGGACGTTCCCTTCGGGTGCCGAGTCATCTGTAGTCCAAATTGCGGCACTACAACTGTTACCACTCGGAAGATAATGCAGATTGAAAGGTTTCGAAAATTTACCATTTAGCCCCACTCTCCCCTACAATAGAATTTTTTGTTTTTGTTTATTCGTTGTGGTGCAAATTTGGTCGTTGGATTCTTGTTTTTAACAAGAGATTGCATCAATTTGACTATTGTACGTTAAATAGGATTTTTAATTTGGATTTTAATCTAATTTAAATTTCTTACATTTTGATTCTTAAAAGTAATAACGTAATTTATATTTTTTAACCAGAAATCTCTTAAATGTTAGTCATAAAAAATTTAAATTGGTAATTTCGTATTTTTACATAATTTCATTTAAAAAATTGTAAAATTAAAAGGTGTTAAAAGTTTGTATTTGATACGTATGAATAAAATATTTCTGAATTAAAAATTTTTCAAGGTTTAGTTTTAAAAGTTTAAAATTCAAAAGATTTCCACCTCCAATAAATCATCTTCAGATTTAAATGTTTGAATTTTATAATTTCACCCTGAATTTTGGAATAGAACAAGAAATTTTTCAAAGCAATTGTACAAGGAATTCTACAAAATTATTAAAATTTTGAGTTATTACATGAAAATTTGAAATAAGAATTATAATCAGGGTACATTATAATAGAATTAATATAGTATGTAATTAACTATATATGATATTATAATTATAACAATATTATCTCAACAGATAATAATATTAACATTAATATTAATTAGATGTAAATGATTGTGCTGGAGTTTTAAACGTTTGAAGTTGAATTTATTTATTAAACCGAAAAAATTTAAATAGCCTTTCAAAATTAGAAAATTGATTTATAAGAATCATTGGGTATACAAATACGTTTCCGCCGTTTTTTTAAATAAAAATTATCATTTTATTGTAAAAAAAATATAACTTACATTTTATTCAAAATATTGTCCGTCGTTAGCTACTACTTTTTGCCATCTTTCTGGCAGCATTCGGATGCCACGTCGAAAAAACTTCATCTTTTGAGGCTATCCATGAATCGACCCAATTTTTGGCTTCTTCGTAAGAAGTGAAGTGCTGCATGAGCAGAGCGTGAGCCATGGACCGGAACAAGTGGTAGTCCGAAGGAGCAGTGTCTGGTGAATGCGGGAGGTTGGGTAAGATGTCCCATTGTAAAGCTTCCAAAGGTGACGACTTTTGCAATATGTGGCCGAGTGCTGTGCTGAAAAACCACTTTGTCATGTCTTTTGGCATATTGGAGGCATTTCAGCTTCAATTCTCTGCTCAATCGTAACAGTTGCTGCTGATAACGTTCTCCAGTGATAGTTTTGTTAGACTGAAGTAGCTCGTAATGACCAATTACTGACCAATAATAAGAGTATATAAAACTTCAATTGACACGTTGCACACACGTGTAATTTGCATTAAGTGTAAAGAATTATGAGTATTTGAATTTAACAAAACGATGTGTTGTCAGGAAATTATCCACATATTTCTTTAAACTTCTTTTTCTTTTAAACTTTTGATATAAATACTTATTGATAGTTAACAAAGATAGATTTATGATACAAATATTTACCTTTTTCTTTTTAGTTTAAACAATATCACACACTAGAGAAGGCTTCCGTTTCCGGCACCGATTGCGAAAGAACTTTTTTTGTCAAGTGGTATATTTTTGGCTTTAGTGAAGGAAATAAGGGTGTCTGGATGCAGAAAAGGCAGAGAGTGCGGAAATCGAGTGTAAAGGAAGAAGGGTGAGTGAAGGCAAATGTTTGAAGGGTGAAAGTGAGTGGTCTGAAATGCAAATTTGAAGCGTGTAAAGTTTTTGAGGTTAGGAGTGAAAAATAGTTGCCTGGTCAGGGGGGCAAGAGGAAGGTGATAAAGGCGGGAAACCTCACTGAGCATTGGATAAGGTAGGATTCTGGCGACGCGAAGTCCACAAACTGGCGCCAGAGGGCAACAGTTACTGGACGCTCGCACAGAGCAGAAAACCGTAGTGGCAGCAATAGCTGACGTTGCTGAAAGCATTGGCAGTGGGGGGATGGGTGACGTTGATCGCAGTGACAGCAGCGGTGATGAAAGTGCCGAGAAGTCGACCCGGGTGGGAAGGGTAGCGGACTCAGGTACGGGCAAGCAACGCGAAAGACCCTCAAATTTACAGCGCTTTAAGAAGCTAGGCAACGCGAGAAAGAGTGTCTGGGGAAGATGAGGTAGAAAGGGACCAGTATAACAAGAGAGTTAGAATTAAACGGAAAACACCAGAGAGTGATAGGGGGCTTGGGGGGATGTTTGAAAAATTGGAAACTCATTAAACGGTTTAGAGAGGAAACAAGAAAGAGATTGGATGACATGAATAGGGATATGAATAGGCAGGGAAACGATGTAAGGGTCTAGAGAAATAAAACAGTTGGAAGAACGGGTATGCAGTCTAGAAATTAGGAATGAGCATATGGGGAAAAAACAGAGAATGAGGAAATAGTTAAAGGGAATGAAAAGAACATCCGAAGTGAGAATGAAAGATTGAAGAAAAGTCTCAGTGAGATTGAAAGAAGATTAAACGGGGGAGAAAGAGCAAAGAGGGAAAATAACATAGTAGTTAAGGGATTAAAAGTGGAGAGTAAAACAGGAGAAGTGGAAATAAAAAATCTTTTGCGAGACATTGGAGTGCAGGTAAGGGTAGACGGAGTCAAGAGAATAGGAGGGACAAAGGAAGGAAAAGGAGGAATGTTTCTAGTAAAACTGGGGAGCGAGGAGGAGAAAAAGAAAATTATGGAGGGAAAAAAATGATTGAGAGGAAGAAGCGAAAAAATTGAAGAAGATCTGACATGGAGGGAGAAGAAAAGGAGATGGCAAATAGAGCAGAGGACTTGGGTAGAGAGGAAAAAGGGCCATATGGTGTGGATAGGGAGACAGGTTATGGATAAACAGGGAGGAATGATGCTAAGATGAAAAATTAGAAGAATTAAGCAAAAAGGGAAAAATTCTTGAGAAAGGTAGGGAGAAGGGAGACGAAAAAGAGGCTAGAAATAAATCATAGGTGTTTCCAAACGGCAAAGGGGAAACAAAGTGAAGAAGAGAGACGAGAGAAGGGAAGAGAGAGACGTGAAAATAGCTTTCTGGAATGTGTCAGGTCTGAAGACAAGAATAAAGGATTTTAGGAGGAGTTAGAAAAGTGGGATGTGATAATGATGAGTGAAACTTAGGCAGATTTCGAAAGACTGGAAGGGAATAAAAAAGCTGTTACCGAAAGGTTATATGTGGACAATGCAAGAAGCAAGAAAAGAACAAGTTAACGGAAGAGGGATGGGCGGCATGGTCTCTGGGGTGAAAAAAGAATTAGCAGTAAAAGGGAGAAAAGATGGGGACATGGAAAAAAAGAATAGAACAATGGTAAGAAAAATTATAATTAGGAAAGTAGAAATAGCGGTGGAGTGTGTATACAGAAGAAGAGGGGAAGAGGAAGGCTAGAGAGTAATAAGGAGGTGGATGGAGGAAAAGAAGGAAGAGGGAGAAATGAAAAAGGGTGCAAGAGAAACACGAAAATGGGAATCTGGTGGGTAGATCAATTAAAAGAGTTTAAACAAAAGATGGAAAATGAGAAGGTCAGGTATGAAACAGAGGAGGGAATAGACTCGTTAATTGGAAGGTTGAAGGGGTCCATTGAAAAGGTAAAGGATGAGCTGGGTACTAATGAAGAAAGAGGAGGGGGGAAGAGAGCCTGGTAGGACGAAACATGCTGAGAGAGTAGAGAGAATAAAAGTGTGTGAGCAAATTGAGAAAAGGGGAAATGGAGAAGGAGGAGTATAACAGGAGGAAAAAAGAACATGAGAAGATGCTGGAAATAAAAGGGGAAAGGGGAAAGAAAGAATATAAAGCAGAAGTGGAAATAGCGATCAAAGAAGGTAGGGTGTGGGATGTGATAAATAGGGATAGAGGGGAAAGGAAGGGCATTAACGAAGAAATAGAAATGGAGGAATGGGCGGATTATTTTAAGGGTCTATTAGGGGGAGAGCAAAATAAGATCAGAGGGGAACAATCTAGGATAGTCCAAGGAGAAATGGAGGAAGGGAACGAGATAACAAGAGAAGAAGTGGATGAGGCAATAAATAGGTTAAAAAGAAAGAAGGCGACAGAAGAAGATGGGATGGAGAAAGAAGCGATGAAGTGTACAGGAGAAGGGATTAAGAATGGGATGTGGAATATCTGCAACAAGGTCTGGAAAGGGGAAGGTTGGCCGGAAGAGTGAATGAATCAAGGAAGGAAGAGGAATACAGAGAGCTTGCTCTCATCTCAGTCGGCTATAAAATATATGCAGAAATCATAAGAAAAAGGTTGGAGAGTCACGTAGAACAAAAAAAAGTATCTTACGTAATCAGACGGGATTTAGAAAAGGGATGGGAACTATAGACAACATCTACGTACTTAACTATTTAGTTAACAGAAATTTGAGGAGAAAGAAAGGGAAACTAGTCGCTTTGTTCGTAGATGTCAAAGCAGCGTTTGAGTCAGTGAACAGGAAGTGCTATGGCAGGCAATGAAAGAGAGGAGTCTAGAGGAAAAGTTGTTGGAGAGGATAAAGGAAATTTTTACTGAAACCAGGATTAGGATGAAAATAGGAAAGAAAAAGGGCAGGTTTTCTGGACAGGCCGATAAGACAAGGGTACCCGTTGAGTCCGTTACTATTTAATATCCTACTGACAGACTTAGAGGAGAAGCTAAAGGAGAAAGGGAAAAGATGAACGGCTTTGGGTAATAACAAACTATACTCTCTAGCATACGCGGACGACGTAGTTCTATTAGCAAATGATGAGAAGGGGATGAACCTAATGATTAGAATCTTCGAAGAGTATGTGGGAACAAAAGAGTTGGCGGTGAACGTAGATAAGACTAAGGTGATGTGCTTCAGAAATAGAAAGAGCAAAATAAATTACGTTTGAAAAATGAACGGAAAAAAGTGGAAATTGTAAAGGAGTTCTGTTACCTAGGTTTTTGGTTTGAGGCAGAAGGGGGAAACGAGCTGCAGGTGAGGAAAATAATTGAATGTGCGAGTAAAGTAATGTTCCAAGTATGGGGTATAGTAAAGAGAAGGTCCAACCCTACTGCAAACACCCATATAGGTGCCTGTAAAGGTCCCTAATACGATTCTATATAAGCATCCTATAAGTGACCTATATAGCATCCTATATAGGGTTACCTATATAAGTCAGTATAGTTGCCACCTATAGAAATGAAACAGCTTCCTGCATAGGATCCTTTATATAATCCTAAAATATTCTATGGTAAGGGTATGGGGTCCTTCTTTCTAGGTTAGAATCCATATAAGAACATATGCAGGTTCCTACTACTAGGCAATCGCATAGTCAAAAATAACTACTGCCGAGCTGTATCTGCTATAGGAAACTACTGCGCAACACTTGCGGCTTATTATCTGTCCTGTATAGGACACTAATAGGATTCTATATAGTATCCTATGCAGGAAGCTGTTTCATTTCCTATAGGTGGCTCCTATACTGACCTATATAGGTGATCCTACATAGGATCCTATATAGGTCACTTATAGCATCCTTATATAGAATACTATTAGTGACCTATATAGGTAGTTGCAATAGGGAAGAACGATTGGAGAATAGGGGTCTGGTTGTTTGACGCGTTGGTGTGGGCGGTGTTGTGTTATGGTGTGGCGATCTGGGGATGGAAGGAACATAGGAAAGTAGAGAGCATGCATGAGCGGTTTCTGAGGTGGGTAATGGAGGTTAGCTAGAGTTGCCCAGAATATATGTTAAAAGAAGAGTTACGAAGAGAAAATAAAGTTTCTAGACAAATTAAGAGAGCCTGGAGGTTTGAAGAGAAGCTAAAAAGGGAAGAAGGAAGTAGAATTGTAAAAGTATGTTTCGGCGAAATTCGGAACAATGAAGCGAGAGGAAATGTGGGAAATTCAACGTGGGAGGAAGAAAGAAGAAAAATGAGAAGGGTGTGTAATATTCGAGAAGGGGTTATGGGGTGGCAGAACATAGAGTTAGAGCTATTAGTTAAACAACAAGAAGAGAGATGGACAAAGATTCGAGGTACAATAGATAGTATATGATGGTCAAAGGGTTGACGGACCCAGAATATCTGCAAAAAATAAAAAAGGAAGAAAAATAAAGTATGGTTGTACGGTTCGGAATGGGAGAAGGAGCGAGAGCATGCAGATATTGGATGGATGAGGAGGAGAATTTATGCAGAGTATGAGGATACGAAATGGAGTCATGGGCACATATATTAGAGAGATGTAGAGGAGAGGAACAGGGAAAGTTGAGTGTGTATGAGTGTGTAAGATGGATCTTGGATGGTAGTGGATAGGGAGTGATGTGGATGAAGAAATTGGAATAAGTAACGTAGAGCAAGGGAGTAGGGCAGAGCCAAACGGGCGATCCTGAAAAGGGACAGTAAAAAGCAAAAATTGTTTTCAATATCGTGGAAAATGCTTTTTTTCATGGGAAGAGAAAACGGAAGCCCTGAAAGCTCGCTCATTTTAAGAATTAATGTCACTACTGTTACTATTGTTTATTCTACGTAATGTGAAAGAGTAGAATATAAGTTACATACATGTCATCCTATTTCCTTTACAAGACAACAAAACCCGTGTAGAAATTCAAGTAGGGAACTAGTCTGGTTCCCGACCAGTTGACCCCACTTAAAATAGGGGGCTAGTCAGATGACCCGAATTATCCTAGTCGGGACCTGATCGGGTTCTAGTAGGTTTCATATGATAATACAATTCTTCCGAAATAATTGAAGAGCTTCGTTCCGAAGAAACCGTCATGTTGGTCAGGGTAGTCTCTGCTCCAGGTAATTATGCTTTGTTACGTGTGGACTGCTGCCTTAAACACTCGACGCATCATTTCTGTTGCGCGAGAAGCGGCGCGTCGCGCCCTTGCAGATTTTCTTTAGAACTACCAGTCCAGAACCACAAGACTAAACTGAAGGTGGTAGCGAAATCTGAACTGTACTGTGCTGTACAGTTCTTTACTAGTATACTACTCTTCATCGATTAATAAGAAACTTTTCCTCTTTCCAATTTCAACTGCCTGAAGGATTAGACTTTATTTACGTATGGCAAACCTTTCAGATTAATTTAAAAATAAACATCTATACAAATTTAGAGTCTTATGACTTCCGGCGTGCACTTTTCACCTACGTCTGTATATATCTTCTCCAATAAGGATTTCCTTAAAATTCCATACAAAGGTGTTCATAAATGTTCCTAGAAATTCGCAATTTTCTAAAAAATACTACAAAAAAATAAGTTTACGTCTTTTTGTATATTTAGATCGTAGTTCTTATAAAAAGTTGTTTTTCATACAAAATTATTAACTTAATAATTATTTATTAAAAATGTATGAGATGACTTTAACATTAATAAATCTTTTCTTCAAAAAACTGTTTAAAATTATTCAAAATATTGTGCTAGTTTATCGAATATTTTACGGCAAAATATCTTCCTGGCCATACAGAAACACTCAAGCATTTTTAGAAAATTTACGTGATCTACGCGGCAAATCAAACATTAGTTTTGGAACAATTCCCTAAATTTAGTGGGAATCACTAAATTCCCCAATTTGTAGGGAATATTACAAAACTTCCGTATAAATTACTCTAAGTTTAGGGACATTTCCCCAAAAATTGTGAGTATTATCTAATTTCCTAAATTTTAGGAAATTTTTCCCTATTTTTTAGTGAGCTATAACAAATTTTAGGAAAATTTCCCCAAATTTCGGGGAAAGTGATTTTTCCCAACATTTTAGGAAAATTTCCCCAAATCTTGTGGAAAGTGATTTTCCCACATGAAAATGCGGATTTTTCCCAATTAAATAGAGGGGAAAATTCCCGAAACTTTGTGCAGTGTATTTTTAACGAATATTTCCAAAACAGAGTGTTTATATCAACTGTCTTTTACTTTGCTACAGTGCCTTATATTTCTGTGTAAGTATATCTGAAGAAACAACACTCGCAAAGTAGAATATAGTCAATATATACTCGGTCTTTGGAAATGATCGTGAAGACTATTTTCTTCGGGAGAATCGTATTTACTATTTTTAAAGAATTTATTATATGGGTAATAAATGAGAACTTCTTTGAAAAAAATAAATTTTAAATATGTAAGTCGTGTTTGAACTTACAAAGTTTTTCTTATGGAAAGGAAAAAATTGTAAGATCAGGCTATTCTGAAAACTGAAAAATTAAAAAAAATTATTGTTAAATATATTCTTAGAGTTTTAGAATAAAAAAATCACCACGCTTTTTTTAGATATTACCTCATTTGATAAGACCTTGCCGAAAAACTCAAACATAAGAATAACCCGAACAGAGCCCCACTAGCTCCCGACCAGAGCCTGAAGATTATACGCACGGAAATTAGTGAACAAAAAGCCCGACCAGCCCCTGACCAACCACCAACCAGACCCCGACTGAAATTTTAACAACAGAAGTTCTAGGAAGCTATAGTTTGTAATTGCTAAATTCTAAATGATTCTCATAAACAGATTTTATAATTTCGAAAGTCCGGAGGCTAATTAAACTTTTTTGGTTTAATAGATAAATCCAACATCAAACGCTTAAAAACTCCAGCACAATCATTTACAGCTAATTAATATCGTTATTAATATAATTACAATATCGAAGAAAATAGTAATATAGTGGAGTAATTTATCCTAAGGACAAGAGGAATTGTAATATGGACACAGAAATATGTAATGATTTAATGATTTAATTATTATCTGTTCAGGTAAAAATTATAGGAGAAAAAATATGTAGCCTTGTTTTATTTGAAAACTTAAGAGGGCAAAAGAATATTGTAAAAACTTGTAAAGTATACAATGAAGACAATCAATTCTATTCTATTCTATGTATAATTATAATATCACATACTTAATCACATAATTTATTTTCATTATGTACAATAATATACACAATATAAAGTATACAATATAATGAACAAAATATAACATACAACAAAATATCAATTACAGTATTAATATTCTGATATTGCATATATATTTTTATTTTTAAATTGCACAAAATATTCAAATATCATTAAAATCGCCGATTTCTTTAATTTCTTGGAAATGTAGATCAAACTAGAAAAAGAAGACTTTTATAATATGATATAATATAATATAGTTATAAAATTAACATTAATATATATATAATAGTATTAATAATATAACATTCTACATCTGAAAAAACATAACCCCAAAATCGAAACATCAAAACCTGGAAACATTCAAATACCAATTTCTTGATTTTATTTCAAAGCGGATCGAGATATAAATAGAATTGCCGAAGCTTTCCGACCGGCAATCGTGCACCTTCGAGTTTTTAAATTCAGAAGAGGAGAAATAAGTTGCGCGCGCAACCCAGTCATGGATATCGTCTCCTACTATATTCACACGGACATAGACCTGTTATAGCATTGGACCACATCTCGTTTCAGGTCTGGGATCACTGACCTAAATCCGTTTCGCCACTTGGCAATAGAAACGTTACCGTCGTAAGTGATAGGGACATTACAGGAAGATCTTAAATTTTTGTACGCAGGTGCGCAGTTGTCCACTTGCTGTTCATGAAAAAATGTGCGAGTGAGAAATTTTGGGCAAATTGACGTAAGTTAGAGAGGTTAAGTTCGTTTGTTTTGATGCAGTACATTATTATTTTTGAAATCGTACGTAGGATTTAAGAATACTGTTTTTTGGGAACACTTCCAAACATTTCCATCGTAAAAAAACATGTATAAGTAAAAATATAATCTATCTAGTTGCCTAAAAATGCGTCAAATTCACAGACATTCTCACTCACACACTTTTTCATGTATAGGAAGAGGATAACTGCGCACCTGCGCACGAAAATTTAAGATCTTCCTGTAATGTGCCCTACCACTTATGGTAATGTTTCTATTGCCAGTTTCGAAAGGCTTCCCACTGGCAGTTGGATCTCCTTATTATTCCTTCGTGAACTAGATACAACATATTAGCGTAAAGGGAAGATAGGTATGGAGGTGACAATGCCCACCAAGCTTAAAAGATGGGCACAGGGAAATACATAGTGGTGACACTCCCATGTTTCGTTTTGAAGACATTACGTTTTTGCGCTGCGGGCCAACGCTAGATGGCGCTGAGTGTCAGTAGAATTCACTGCACATGTGCAACTACAATATTTTCAATTATTTTGACATCTCGAAAATAAATATTAGTCGAAGTGTCAAATTGAATTTGTTATTATTGAATTTGTTTTTATATAACACTGTCTGAAAGTTGTATTGTGTATATTGTTTTACGTACTGTGTTTACCATTATATGGTTTTTTTAAAATGTGTTGATTGGTAAGTATTGAATAAAAAAATAAAGTACTATTTGCTTAATTAGAGGCTAGGTTTTTTGTTTTCATATTTCGAAGCAGAAACAAAAAATTTCCAAGTGACATAAACATGGATATAAATATAAGTCATTTTGCAAGATTAAGAAGTCGTTTATAAAAATTAATCTGTTAGAGAAATAAAAAACTTTATTCCGAAACATAACCTGAAATGTCACAATGCCAAAATCTTGTTGTGTTCCAAAGTGCGATAAAAAATATGCTGCCAGTGGAGGTGAAAAACGTTCAATGTTTATGGTTCCTAAGGATGACGAACTGCGCAATAAATGGGAAGACAAGATTCCGAGAAGTCGAAAACTCAAATCCTCTCAGGCCATTTGCGAAAAAAATTTCCAAGACCATTTCATTATACGTGAGTATAGTGGCAAAGACTCCAATGGAGCTGTTATTGCGAGGGTAAGACATTAATATTCATAGGAGTTTTTTTCTCGAATAAATACTAAGAAAAAATAGTAAAACTTAATTAATTTTAATTTATTCAGGTTCCGTTAAAGAAGGCAAGACTAGTTAAATCTTCCGTACCTACAAGATTTACTTATCATTCTGAGATTATTAATCAGTGCGACAAAGAGAATAATTTAAATTCAACAAATGATGACCTACAGTATTTCAACCTGAAACTACATGGTAATTGGGGTGTTTTCCTCGAAATTTATTAATATAATTTTACCTTAATTATATTTATTTCAGAGAGATCACCGTCAGTCCCATGTTGCCCCTTTTTCCCCTATTTTTCTTCAAATCCCCTGTAACCTTTATGTTTAAGAATTATGTCAAAAATGTGTTTTCATTAATTCATTTTTTTTAGAAATCAAAATTTAATTTTTTCTTTAAAGTTAAACTCTTTTTGAAAATTATTTATATTCCTTGAAGTCTCATCATTTTAATTGAAACTTTATCTCGTTGGTTGCAAAATGAACGGTTTTGTTGCAAATTAATTTTTGTTTATTAATCTAAATATTCCAGTTGAAACTTGAACTAATTCACTGACAATTTGTGATTTCTTTTTGGTTGAGAATATTTTTTTAAAACTGAAAATGTAACTATTTCAATTGAACATTGCATCTCTAGAAGTAAAAGTTGCTTATTTTTAGAACCTGATCTTACTTTTGTAAAAACGGGAATTAAGACTTATAGGCCAAAGATAACTACAAGTATGGATTTAAAATGCGAAAATAATAAGACTGCAGATGTGATAACAGAGGGTTCGTATTTAATTTCGTTAAAGAACGAATTTCTGGTGATAAAACCTGCGAATCAGTCTGAATACGTTGATCGTTCAAAAAGGGGTAACCTGCTTAAGTGTTCTTATTTGACACCACATGGTAACTAGACCATTCTACTCCAATTTTATTAATTTTGTTTAAAATTTATCTTTAATTTTGGTGTCTTCTTTTAGAATCTGATCTTAGTTGTGTAAAAACGGGAGATAATACTGATGGGCCGAAGACAGCTACAAGTAGAGATTTAAATTACGAGAATAATAAGACTGCAGATGTGATGACAGAGGATTCGTACTCAATTTCGTCCACGCACGAACTTCCGGTAACACGATCTGCAAATCAGTCTAAATGCATTAATCGTTCGATAAGTGATAACCTGCATGAAGAATCTCATATAAACCCACATGGTAATTAGACTATTTTAGTCCTTTTTTAATTATTTTATTTAATATGTATCTTCAATTTTTTGTCTTATTTTTAGAACCTGATCTTACTTATGTAAAAATGGGAATTGAGACTGATGGGCTAAAGATAGCTACAAATGTAGATTCAAATTACGAAAATAATAAGACTGCAGATGTGATAACAGAGGGTTTGTACTCAATTTCGTCAAAGGAGGAACTTCCGCAAATCAGTCCAAATCCATTAACCGCTCAATAAGCGATAACCTGCTTGAAGGTTCTCCTTTAAGCCCACATGGTAATTAGACCATTTTAGTCCTATTTTATTTATTTTCTTTAATTTTTATCTTTAATTTTGCTGTAGTTTATTTAGAACCTGAGTTAACGTACGCGAAAACTAGAAATGAGACTTGTGATTCAAACGTGACAGAATCTAACAATGAGACTCATTCAGCAGGGGACAACCTAGTTTCCCAAGAAACAATGTTCGCAACATCATTTAGAGCAACGTTTAACAGCTCACTTACTTTTAAATTCAACATCGAATTTAAGTTCTTAGTTCATTCTAATTGAGATTATTAATAATCTCAATTAACCTAATATTACATATATGCTTTTGCATAAATTTTCTGTTTATAGTGGGTGAAGATATAACTGACAAACATTACTGCATAAATTTGATAAAACCGTGGACTGTGTGTGAAACGTTCAATGGAAAATAATGAGAACTTATATTTACACTTTCAGTAAATATAATAGAAAATGGAATCTCGAGGCACGTATTTCAGAAAAGTGTCATTGTCAGTGCCGACAGAAGAGTACAATACGAAGTGTATTGTATGCCAATAAACGTAGAAGGGACATGTCTTCCAAAAGTTTTACATGATATTGAAAACATATCAGAAATTCTGAAAAATTTCCAGAATATTCGTGTATGTAAATGCTTTACCTCAACGGATATTTTCTTAATACCAGCAAATATTGCATTTAAAAACACTTCGGGCTTAGAACTGTGGCGTCACAATTCTTGTGAACTTTTGAGTAAAAATACCTTAAGGTGTAATGTTTGTCAAAAATTAAGAAATTCATTGCTTCAAAAAGAAAAGAGGCTGAAAAAGAGAACTAAGGCCAAAGTATTGTTACCCACACACTATCCTACTCAGCAATATAAATTGAATGCTCTGAGAAAAAATTAAATTATCGACGGCGTCTGGCGAACCGCCTTGAATTTAGATTAAAAGTAATAAGTGACTGCCTCGTGAAACAAAAAGAGGAAATTGCTCAAATTCGCGACGAGACTTTGGATAAAAAGTACGCTGAATATAATGTCTCAAAGAAGCAGATACTTGCTATTAAGGATATTGTTGCTGCTGCTAAAGCGGAAAATCCGAAGGGCCGTAGATATTCAGAGCAATGGATAATGCTCTGTACTCTAATGAATATTCGATCCCCTTCGCATTACGAATTCCTAAGAAAAAATTAAATTCTTCCCTTACCATGTTCAAAAACCGTCCGTGACTACTTTAGTCTAATGGCAAGTGGTTGTGGTTTCGATGAAAATTTCTTTGAAATTTCAGGAAAGAATTTCAAAAATAAGGATCTATTTAAACGACATGGCATCATATGTGCAGACGAGATAAATCTAAGAAGAGCAATTGCTGTTTCATCTCGAAACTTAACGTACCAAGGGATAACTGATTATGGACATAGCAGAAAAGAAACCGATATGAGCGCTGATAATTTAGCAACACATGGCCTTGTCATAATGTACCAGTCCCTAACCGAAAATTATTCACAGCCTATAGCAACTTTTGCTTCAAAAAATCCTGTTGCGGGGGAAGAATTAGCAAAGATAATTCTAAAAGCTATATACCTATTAGAAAAAGCAGGGGCACTTATACACGGAATAATTGGGGATGGTGCTAGCACTGACCGAAAGATGTAAAAAACGTTAGGCGTTCGAGCGAAACTTGAAATCACAAAAAGCTGGTTCACTCATCCACTTGATAATGAAAGACAAGTGTTTTTCTTCTCTGACACCCCACATTTAATTAAAAATGTTCGCAACAGACTGTATAATAAAGGAAAACTACGAGTAATTACCCTTACTATTTTATGTTACAGATTTCTCATCATGTGTATCTGTCTTCATGAAAAAAGTTTGTTTATATATTTATTGATTTTAGATACATCCCGAAAAGGATTATATTCAGTGGAATTATTTTGAAGAATTATATAATGTAGACAGTCAACGAATTGGGAATGCCCGGGTATGCCCTAAATTGACCAAAAGTCACGTACAGTTGGACAGTACAGCAAAAATGCGTGTTCGCCTTGCAACTCAGGTAATAATCTCTTTTTTAATACTTTCGGCGTGAAGAAAGTGTTTATCGCTTTCTTCTGAATATTTATGTTATTTATACAGATTTTAAGCAATTCTGTTTCAATTGGTTTGGAATTTTATTTATCTCGCAAATTTTCAAAATTTAAAGGTTGTGAAGAAACAATAGCTTTTTGCAAACGAATGAATTATCTTTTCGATGCATTAAATCGAATACAGTCTAATGAAGGTCTTACTCCAAGTGGAAGGAACTTTAAGGTACATTGTCATGCATTGCTTTATTTTCTTATTCTTAATCATATTTCGTATTTCATTATACAGATTATAAAATAGTCACTAGAATGGCTTAATGAATGGGAAAATAATCAATTGAAAGGCCTTATTCACGCGGATGAATTTCTGACCAAAGAAACAGCACATGGATTGAGGTTAACTCTTACTTCTACGATGGATTTATGTCATTACCTAATTGACAAATACGATTTCAAGTATTTACTTTACTGGAAAAGTCAATCAAGACAATTTAGAGGTGATCATTTGTATTTGTATGGTATTTATATGCTTGTACTTATAATTAACACTATTATTTACCACAACAAAAAGAAATTCTTTGGTACGGTTCGACAAGCAGCTGGAAGCAATGAGACCCCACCTGTCCTACTTTTCTTCAGCTATATAGATTGCTCTCTGTATATAGTGCATTAAAACCATCTGCTCACGGAAATTGCACCGTTACTGAAGAAAAATTTGAATTTGTAATAACCGTTGCTGACATTAAAAACCTTTACAAGAAAACTGAGTCTAAAAGCACGAAAACTTTACGGGTTTTAAAATCAAGACTAGACAAAATTATGCTAGAAAAAGATTGGGAAGTCGAACAAGTTATCGAACACGATGCTTCTCTATCTCCCGTTTTAGACTGCATTATTTAT
>NC_046658.1:23741074-23744350 GCF_010883055.1 Belonocnema kinseyi
AAGACGAATTATCTACAAAAAGTTGAAATTTTTAAGCGAAAAATATGAGTTTTCAATGAAAGAGTTAAACTTTCAACCAAATAGTTCAATTTTCAATCATAATTAAAAAACCTTGTTAAATAAACGTATTTTTTTACAAAGTAGTTCAACTCTTAGTGAAATAATTGACTTTCAAACCCAAGAAGATGTACAGTTGATATTTTAACCAAACAATTGCATTTTTGACCAAAAATGATAAAATTTTCAACCAAAAGGATTAAATTTCTACTAAATAAGGTCAATTTCCAACAAAATACATGAACTTTCAACGAAATTATTTAATTTTAAAAACAAAAAGAGTATTTCCACCCAAAACTTATAATTTTAATTTTTAAACAATATATTTGCATTTACAACAGAACGTATATATTTATATATATAATAGTATTAATATTTATATAATTTATATTTTATACATGAAATAACATAACCTCAAGATATACGCATATCAAGAGGCGCGCAATCTATTCAAATCATGAGAATCGTCAGCATCGAAATCTGGAAATATTAAAATCCCAATCTCCTGAATTTATTTAAAAGCAGTTAGCTGTTAGCAGATAGATATATAAATAGAATCGACGAAGTGCTCTGACCGGCAATCGTGCATCTTCGAGTTTTCAAATTCAGAAGAGGAGAAATGGGTTGCGCGCGCAAATCGGTCATTAACAGCGTCTCCTACTATATTCACACGGACATAGCCCTATCATAGTATTGGACTGCATCTCGTTTCAGATCTGGTATCACTGGCTTAAAATAGTCATGTCAGTACATGGCAGACTAGAAGCTGCTTGAGAAAATGACCGATTGACGTAGTCGCAAACCGATTCTGTTTTAACTTTCAGAATCTGCAAATGACAGATACGCAATTCACAGAGTCGTCTTTTCAATGGATTCTTTTTCCCTGAGCTGTAACAATTTCTTTTACTCTTCACGCATATCCTCCCCTATCTTCAATTTGCGTCCTCTCTTCGGAATCACATACACAATATACATTCTAGGCCCATATGCCACTCGTAAATATCATTCATACTTTCTATCGGTGACGCACTGGTTCCGACGTAGAGGCATAGAGGGAAAGAGGGAATCTTCCCTCTGGTTCACCACACTACTAGCGCCTCGCGTCGCTGGTTCTCACACTAAGCCTACTCTCACGGTCGTATAAACAGGTCCAGAATCTCCAGTGGTGGGGGTGACTCGCGTTTTGACGAAAACGCTGTTTCTCAAAGTAACCACGGAGAGTGGAGCGCGATGATCGGAGGGTATATGGTTTATTTACTTCCACGTAACCTCTGTCGATCTCGATTAAGATCACGATAAAATCGTTAAAAATATATGAAAAAGGATAATAGAAAATCACGATACAAGTTTTGAAAGAAGTAAATATGACTAGAAATTATATCTAATCTACAGTTTAACACATCCCCAGTGAAAGTTTCGCGAAACTGTTTAAATGTGAGCTTAATTACAAAATATTTATTTACAAGATTTCATAATGACATTCGAATTTTTTGTTTTAAATTAGCCTAAAAATCTTAACCAAAGTTGTATAATTCAGCTCTTAAAAATTGAGTTTTATCAAACAATAATTGTTTCCAATTATTATGCTTCATTCAATTTTAATTAAAATTCGAAAAACGCAGCGCGTTTTTGTATTCATAACGAAATTCCACTTTTTAAATTGTAAATTAGTCTAAAAGTCGTAAAAAAAGTTATAGATAATTCATCTATTAAAGGTTGATGTTTATTAAATATTTATGTCTAATTACTATTCTACATAAAATTATAATTAAGTCGCTAAAAATTTAACTTTTTCGTAAATTCACATTGACATTTGACTTCTTAAATTATAAATATGTCTGCAAGTTGCAAATTCAAAATGTCACATACCCAAAACACGCAACGAAAAAATCGTAACCTCTAAAGTCCTTACGTATTTTCTGAACTCGAAATGATTTTAGGGCAAAAAAATAGAAAATAATATTTAGGAATATTTAATTATTGATAGAGGATTTAAGTATTTCAAAGGACAATTAGGTATTTCTTATTTGAAGCGAAAATATCAAAGAATTATTCGGTAAATACATTGTTAAATTACAGAGTTTTGGAGTTAAATCTTCCATTTTTGAAACTTGCAAAGAAGTTACGAATGTATTAAATTAAATATTAAATTAAATAAAATAAGTTTAAATTAAATGTGATGAGTGGGTCACGTTACCAGATACTTTACCGCCACTTTTTTATTTCCTAACTTATAATCACACGAAATTCCACATTATATTGAAAAATTTGGGATAGTATACAAGAAGCACTAAGAATGGTGAGTGCTCCTAAATTTGTATAATTATGAAGAAAGTTTTTTGTTGTAAATAATTTTTTTTGCTTTTTTCATCATTTTAAAATTTAGGATCAGACCAAAGTTGACCAGACCCACCTTTTTTAGTATATGAAAATATGTTAGGAAATAAAAAAGTAATGTAGGAATCTTGTCACGTGACCCACTTATTAAATGGCCTTAAGGAGTAATATATAAAAAATAAAAAATAAGCATTTTCTTCATATATTATGTTTTATTGTAATATCATTCAACATTGAGATTGCAAACTGTTTTTTTGCATAACAATACTGGAAAAGATCTTGTTTCTGATAGTATTAAAATATGCTTTTCAAACCTGAGAAAAATTAAGAAATATTTTTTTAGCCTATACAAAAAATCAGATAAGAATTTTAAAGCCAAAACCTTTCTGCTTTCATTCATTCTCTAATTTTGATAGTTTCCTCTTTATACTAGATCTCTTTTTGAGTTTCTGGTTCTCTTGGTAGGCGAATTGCCTCAGCCGGAGTCGAATATAATAATATAAAGCGTAGGAAAATAACTCAGAAGCATGCTTCTTGCATGGAAAAGTAAATGAATAATTCTCCAAAACTTCATCAAGTGTGAGATCAAACACATCAATGCTCAAGGCATGTTTCGCAAAGCATTCTTCAACGAAATTAATCAACTTAAAGAAGTGTACATTTGGGTGAATCAATCCTCCTTTTGTTTTCATGTCAACTAGTTGTGCTACTGAATTGTAATTATTGTACTTCGTAAGTGCATCGGTACACACAGCACATTCATTATATCTGTCTCTTTTTAAAATTTGCTTACAAAGATAACCTGAAATATAAACTGGTATTAGAAACTAGTGGATAATGAAGAAATATTTCAAGTTCAATTTGTAGCCAAACAGGACTATT
>NC_046658.1:23744450-23772555 GCF_010883055.1 Belonocnema kinseyi
GCGAGGGCGCATACTTTGAATATAATATTTTTTATCATTCTCTTGAAATAAATGTGTTTTTTTCTTGAAAAAATACCGGTTTCATATGTATACACCTGGTATATTAATTAAAAAAGCAAATTAAAAATTCATGGTTCTAAAAACTTATCTAATTTGTAAAAATATGCATTCAATAATGAATTGTGCAAACGAAGTTGTACTCGGCTAAGTTATGGAATTGTTCACGTGTAAATTCATGATTTATTTACACGCCTGTCAACTGGCCGTCAGCCAGCAGAAAAATCAAAAGAATGAAAGAGATAGAGGGTACTTTTCTTTTAATTTTCCGCTCTCTGTCTCTTTCACTCGTATGACTTTTCGGCTGGCTGGCGACCAGTAAACAGACGTGTAAATACACCATTAGTCAGTTACAAGATTTTTCAATTAATTAGAAATTCACTAGAAATGAAAATCCTTGTTCACACTAGAAAAAAAGGATTATTTCAGTGCTTTCAGGAATTGGAATACGAATAAGAAAACTGTATCCAGTGACATTAAAAATTAGACCACTGATTGGAATTTCAGAGTATTTTTCCGCATTGAAAATAAGAGACTAAAGTTATCATATTTCAAAAATGGGCACGAAAAATATGATACCACAAAAAAAGAAATCTCCAGTGTTTACGAAAAATGTTTGGTGATATTTCAAAGAGTTTCTGATAATAATTCTGAGTAACTATTGTTAAGATTTTGTATTTATATTTCACTAATAGCATAATACTTTCATTTTTTTGGAGAAAACAATGTTTGTTTATTTATAAATTAACAACTTATAAATATTAGCGATGCTTAAGCAAAAGTAACTCCGAATCTTAACGGGCATTTTCTACTTTTTTTACATCATGGGTTCAAAATGAACCACGTGGAAGCAGAAATAAACTGGCCGGTTTTCAGGAAGATTAATTTTTTTCGAAAACGGCAGAACACAACTCAAAATTATATACGTATATATTACCCTTTATAATGCATAGAGAATTTTTGTTAAACTAAATATGGTGAAGTTTTAGTACGTTTCTGATTGGAATAAATAAATATTTTCATTAAAAATTAGTGAATTCTCACTAATTCAAATTTGAAGAGTATGCTGTTTCACAAACTTATACTTTTTTAAACTTTAGACCGAAAGTTTTAAGGAAAAGTTGCAAATCAGGATTTCAATTTAAAGCCTTTATTATACATTTTCTATAAAAACTAGATTTATTATTTTATTAATGCTTTTTAAAAATAGTTTAATTCATCTGAAAGACGAATTTTCAACAATAGTTTATTTTATTTTCACTTTCCTCCAAAAAAGATGAAATTTCTACTAAAATTATGAATATTCAACCAAAGAATGATTTTTTAACAAAGTATTTCAATTTTTAACTAAATAAATAACAATTTTTAACCAAAAAAGATGAATTCTCACCGAAAAACGTATTAGTTGATATTTGAACCAAAAAATATTGTAATTTACAATACAAAACTGTTCAATTTATTCAAAAAAGGTGACTTTGTTAAAAAGGTCACTAATTTTCTACTAAAGTGATAAATCTTCGACCAAATAATTCATTTTTAACGAAAGTTGTTTTTATATATATATATGTATGTAGTATGTTCTTATATACTGTTTCCGAGATTTATACTTTCTGAAATGTATTTAAAAAAAAGGTATAAACGTAAAATCGGGATTTGCTTTAAGACTATTGAGAAGTCTTTAAGCATACATAATTTATAACGAGACTGATGAACCAAAAATAATCTTCTCAATAAGCCGCATCTTTTATAATTCGCATAATTTTCCAGCAAGATCAACTGTCTGACTCTCTCTTGTCTCTTTTCACGTGACTCATTTTGAATCCGAAATGAAAAAAATCAAGAATTATTCATTAGAGTTAATGGCAATCATATTTTTTAATACATTTTTATGATCTCATAATCAGTCGGGTACTACTTTGAAATCACTTTCATTAGAAAAATTGGTAACTACTCAATTATAACCCACGACTTTTTGTTTGTAGAAGTTTGTAGGCACTCTCTAAGACTTCCCCTTCTCCCCCTTCGCCCTGCATCAAACCGTAACAAAATATTTCTACCCCTCCCTATCGGTGTACATAATTTTTAGTTTCCAGAAATGATTTCTTAGTTATTGCTAGTAGATTTAGGCAGGGTGTCCGAAAACATTTTCAAAATCCTTGATCATCAATATTCCAATACTAACATTTTAATCTTATAATACTTTTAACATAGAACTTTTTGTTAACTGAGTAAAGCATTATTTTAGACACAACCAAAAAGTGTCATACTTTATATTTTACTCAAAAAAGATGAAACTTATAAAAAAATTTTTTGACCAAAATTATAAAATGATAATGAAACAGTTGAATAATCAAGCAAAGAATAATAATTTTTAACCAACAATTGCACATTCATGAAAACAATGAAATTTCAACTAAACCAGATGAATTTTTAAATTAAACAGATAAATTTTCAAAAATATAGTTTATTTTTAATCCAAAAATAGTCCAGTGGACTTTCCAAGATCAAAATATTAATTTTGTATTAAAAAATAAGTTTATATTTTAACAAATTAGTTCAATTCTCTACCAAATAGTTGTATTTTCATCCAGGAAAGATTTCAGTTCATTTTTCAACATGACAATATAAATTTTAAACAAAAAAAAAAGTTTCAATAAAATAGTTAAATTTTCAACAAAAAAGTAGAATTTTCAACGAAACAGTTGCATTTTTATCCAAGAAAAATAAAAATTCTACTAAAACAGGTAAATTTTGAAATCAAAAGGACAACTTTTGAACAACAAAAAAGTAGGATTTTCATCAAAAAATAGTTCAAATTACTTTTCAACAAAGAAATATGAATTTTAAACAAAAAGTCAATTTTCTGTGGAACAGTTCAATTTTCAGCAGAATAGTTGCACTTTTATCCATGAAATATGCAATATTTCTACTTAAAATATGAACTTTTAACTAAAAAAATATAAAAAATTTTCGAAAAGAGTTTTTATCCAAAAAAGGTCTCAGTCGATTTTTTACCTACAAAATATGAATTTTAAACAAAAAGTTAATGTTCTACGAAAAGAGTTTAGCTACTTATTCCATCGTAAAATACAATTTAATTGGTATTCCAAAAAAAGGAGAAGGAAGGGAGGGTCATCCGGGACAGTTTTCTCAAAAATCTGTTAAATTACCTGCGAGCATTCAGCAACGAAATATGTAGAACTAAAATTATTCTTTTTGACACTCTCCTTTCCTAGGACTGACATTTACGACTTTTTAATTTTCGTAACAACCACAAGCGTGGTCTCAAGAAAAGTTAGGAAAAGAGAGCACGTGGTCACTCTGACTCTGATTGGGTTTTCTTAAATCAAAGGCCCTCCTCAGGGAGGATCCAAAATTTTGATTGGTAAAAATCAACCCCCAAAAGTAGGATTTTGGGATTTGGAACTCCTGCTACAGACCTTCGGAGGCCTCGGAAATCCAAGCCCGAAACTTCCGAACTTTTGAATTGAGAAGTCGCCTCTTCTCTATTTCGTCTCTGGGAGTAGTCGTTTACATTTTAAACTCGGCATTATTTTTATCAATTATAGAAAATAATTTTTCCTTAAATAAATTGTAAAATTGGACATTTAGAATTATTCTTCTTTGCATAAACTTATTTATGTTCACTCACCTATTTTCATAGGTCTTGATCGACGATAGTCGATAGGTCTTGATTGCGATACCCGGGTTGTGACAGTCAAACAGGGCAGCATTTTTCCAGTTTGACAATGTCGGTAGAGAAGATCAGAGTGGGTAATTTCGCGTATATTGTCTATATTCTAGTTCGAAAACTAGCTAGATGAATTTGGGATGCTTTAATTAAAAATTTGACATCAAAGAATCTGGAAGATCTTAAGGAAATTTTTTTAATTATGCAATATCAAACATTTTGAAAAAAGTACTGTTTTTTTGGTATTCAAAGATTAATTTAAGAGCCTATTAATCAAAATTTTAATCATTTTTTCAGTACATAACGGTGAAAAAAATAAAAAATCGTGGAATATAAATATTTTTTTTTGAAAATTAGTACTTTTTTATTTTTAAAGATTGCAATATATTTTTTAAATTCATTGTTTATTGGTCGAAAATTTATCTTCTCGGTTTAAAAATCATCTTTTTCATTGAAAATTTAACTCTATTTGGAAATTCGTTGATTTTGAATTGAAAATTCAACTTTTTTATTTATGCTTCAAAATTGATTTTTTTCAGTAACAAATTCATCTATTTGGTTGACAACTTTAAGTTTTTTGTTGTCAAGTTTGTTGTTTTTTAGTAGAAAATTAATTTTGTATGTAAGAAATTCTTTTTTCCCTATCGATAGAAATCTCTAAGTATTCTCAAGCGAAATAGTCTGGGTCATTTGAGTCTATAAGCAGAGTCGATTTGAATGATTTAGTCTCTGAGATAGTCAGAGAGATTTGGGTCCTTTTCAAGGTCCTTTTAGTGGTCCTTTTAAGAGTGGTGCGACGGTAATATAATGTTCCTTTTGTATTCGTCACGTACCGGGCGGGCAGAGTTATTTACAATATTTGGCCTCGCTAACCCGACTTTCCCTTTTTAAATTTCTCTTCAAATTATCAACACTTTTTTTTAATTGATGAATTTTATCATTATACTTACTTATAACTATAACTTATATACTATTCTACAATTTTCTAATTGAATTAAAAAATGTTGTCTTTTTTGGCGTATCTCATTCCATTTACAAGAAACGTTGTATTAATTCCAATTTTAAGCATTTAAAAAAAGTTATTTATCTGAAATCATCGAAACCCGTAGATTCCGAATTATTATGTTTTAGTCTGTTAACTAGGAAATTAAAAAAAATCCACTTCTAAATTTTAATCCGGAAGCTTAACAAAGGACCCTTGAGTGTCGGCTACTCTATTGATATAGCCTCTAGGCTTGTTATTTATGATCGAATTCTTATTTCAATTTCAGCCACTCTGCTTGTTATTTACGATCGTATTTCTATTTTGGAAAGGACATCTTAAAGCCTTTAAAACATTTAAAAGAGCTACCTGGACCTTTAAATATATGTACCTGAGTGCCTGCGGAGAATTTCTCTGAGCTTCTCTGATCCTGGAGAATCTTGAGAAGATACTCAGAGATTTATATCGGTAGTGTTCTATTGAAAATTAAACTTTTTTTTAAATCTGTTGTTTTTGGGTTGAAAATTGAAATATTTTATTTGTCTTTTTACTGCTTGAAAATTAATCTTGGCTGAAAATTCATTTTTTGTGTTACTAAGGCTCTAGCAGAATGAGATGGTCAAAACTGCCCCTGCGGCATTTAAAAAACTGATTACACCATCTTGTTCTTCGCCAGAAAGTACCCGAAAAAACCAATTTTCAGAACTTCAAAGTCATGTTTCGTCCCTACAGACCGTATAATGTAAAATTCAAATTTTTTACAGCGCTTTAAAAATTTCAACATTTTTTTTTCGAAAACGCCGATCGACTCAACTCTTGAAAAGTTATCTATATTATTTTTTGGCACCCCACAAATATGCGTGAATTTTTTCAGATATTTAAAGTTGGTGGAACGCACCCAAAAAAATAAAAACCGCATTTTTTGCTTTCATTATGAGTTTTCACATATTCGTAAAGCAAGATCGATATCGTGACTTTTATTGGTTATATAAACAGAATTAATTTCAAAAACGCAATATTGTAGAATCAAGGCGTAAAAAAGTATTTGAAACATCAGGTATCCGGCCTGGAAAGTATGAAGGCTTAAACTTAGTCAAAAGCCCAAAAAAGGGTTCCTATCCGATTTTTTACGTTTTTTACAGATAAAAAAATTATTTGACGTAAAGTAACTTCATTTTTCCCCATTATAATAAAAAATACGAGCCACGTAAAATGAAAGTAGATAATAGAATAACCAAAAGATGATTTAAAGTATGTAGAGATTGATAGACGGTTTACTGCCAGAAAAAATATTCAATTGTGGTGCAAACTATGTTGTTCTTCTTTAAATTGCACAATATAACGAAAAAAGTTGTTTGAACCTAGCAAAATATAGCTAGCGAGATTCTGGAAACTTTTTTATGGTCAAAAATATTTTTAAAATGCGGTTTTTATTTTTTTTGGTGCTTTCAACCAACTTTAAATATCTGAAAAATTTACACATATGTGTGGGATGCCAAAAAATAATATATATTTTTTCTAGCGTTGAGTCGATTGGTGTTTCTGAAAAAAAATGTTGAAATATTTGAAGCGCTGTAAAAATTTAAATTTTGCTCCAAAATTTGTTAAAAAGATTTCGTTTTGTAGGACTTGAAAAACTATACAATTTGAAAAAAAAAAGTATTTTCTAGCTCAAAAATTGACCGAGATATCGGCAAAAAACTGAAAATCACATTATACGATCTGTAGAGACGAAACATGACTTTTAAGTTCTGCAAATTGTTTTTTTCGAGTACTTTTTGACGAAGAACATGATGGTGTAATCAGTTCCTCATATGCCGTTTCATATGTGAATTTTTCTTAAAATTAAAAAAAATATTTAAAAATTAAAAAACTTGTCTTAAAATATTCCGAATTTTGTTCGCGGAATTTATAGAAACCTTTTTAAACATTTTAATATCTTTTTAAATTTAATCTAAAAATTAATACAAAAAAATCCTTTCAAATTTTCGTATAAATCTTAAGAATATTCTTACATTCTCTTGAAACCTTTAAAACTTGTTAAAAAGTTTCCAAGCATGTAATTCAAAATATTTAAAACCCGATTTTTTAAATAATTTGTTTAAAGTTTTTTTTTGTGCCGTGAAATTTGAAAAATTTATTGAAGTACAGTCCAGTCGAAAGGCTAATTATAACTTTTGTGTTATGAAAGGTATGAATGTTGCTTTCGATAGCAAATAGGGCATAACGTAAGTTAACTTTTTATTTTAAACAAAACCTGGAAGACTTGGCAAGGTCATTGCATTTTTTGTAATGTTGTGGAAAAATCATGTAATTTTGTGAACAATAACAGGGGTTTTTTAATTGAAAGATTAATTTCAAAGACTATTAATGAAAGTCTTAATAATTATTTTAGTACGCCGTGGCAATAAATTGTGGAAATTTAAAATCCTCATTGGAAACATGTGTTTTTTTGTTTGTTTGAAATTGAAATACATATTTTTTAAATTCATTGTTTTTTCGTACAAAATAAAGCTTGTATGAAAATTCCTCTTTTGTATTGAAAATTAAAATATTTGGTTCCGGGCATGTGATACTTATAGTTTCCCCGGCTTTTTTTCCACAAAAATGAAGATTTTTGAAAACTGAATTCATCTCTGCCTTTCCGATAATCTGGAAATTATTTATGAAGTAAACTTTTTTGATCCGGGAGATTAATTACTATGTTTATTTGTAAGTCCAAAGTTTTCGGCCAAAATTATTGTGTAGTTTGGAAGTAACGCTCGGGTGAATTCTAACACACATAACCTCGAAATATACACGCACGTTGTTAACAATATCAAAAATTTGTTGATAAAAAAAGATACAAAAAAAGTGTGTGGGGACGTCCGTTAGCATGTTCTCTATCATTTCCCAGATTTTGAAGGCAAAATATTTCTTATCCTATGAAAAAAGCCGGGGGAATCTAACACTGAAAAAATCGATACTATTTCCTAAGCTCTATGCAAATTAATCACATTTTGCTAAATTGAAACTTTTTTGAATTAACCCACAAAAAAGTGTGTGGGGACGTCCATTAGCATGTTCGCTATCATTTCCCAAATTTTTAAGACAAAATATTTATTATTCTAGAAAAAAGCAAGGGGAACCTAAAACTGGTAAAATCGACAATTTTCTAAATATCACATGCCCTTAAAAATTATTTTTTTATTTTAAATTTTTGATTCAAAATTGAAGTATTTACCAAGAAAATTTTTTGATTCAAACTTTAACTATTCGTTTTCTTTATTTATTGGTTTAAGATTAATCTTCTTTGTTGATAATACTTTTTTTTCATAGAATATGTAACTATTTCTTAAAAATTCGTCCTTTTTATAAAAAATTTATAAATATTAGGAAATCTTTTAAACTTCTCAAATATTTTTAATGACTTCAACACTTTTAAATTCTTTAATACCCAAATTTTTCTAAAAAATTTTAAGCCCTAAAAAGGTAAAAAATTGCTGAAGATACTATGGATTTTTTCTCAACTTTCTAGACATTTTTTAAAATTTTTCTCTAACAGTTTATTTTTAAAACAAAGAAAGCCTTTCAAATTTTCATATAAATCTGTAGAATATTCTTTCATTTAAACCTTTCAAAATTGGCAAAAAGGTCTTAAATTTGTTTGAAAATCTGACTGATTACATTCTGCATCAATATGATTTTAGTTGCTGTTTTCAGTTTGTTATTTGCTGAGATGCCGACAAATGTGGATCAAAATATAGATTTTTTAAGATTTCGAAAGAAAAAGCTTTTTAAGAATCTTGAAAGATTTCAAGATTTTCAAAGAAAATTATAGAAATTATCAAAAATTAATTTTGAGCGACTATTCTACAACTTTTTCAAAACATTTCAAAAAATTGCCAAAAAAGATTCTGGAAAATTTTAAGGAATTTTTTATAATTTTGCACAATTTAAAAAAATAGAAAAATTAGAATTCTTTTAAAATATAATTTAAAAACTTTTAAAATAATTATAATATTGAGAAGATTTTTAAAAGATATAAGAAAATTGAGCTTTTTGAAGAGTTTGAAATAAAATTTTGGACACTTTTTCAGAATTTTGAAAAGTTTTAAGAAATTAAAAATTTTTGGCCTGAGATTTCAGGTAAAATTTTAATTTCTTTTTTATTTAAAAAGAAAGTTTAAAGAAATTTTAAAAATATTTTGAAACTTTTTAAAACATTTAAAAACTGAGTTGACTCAAGAATCCGGTTAACAAAAGTATCAACACTCAGAAATTTCCGAAAAAGTAAACATTTATATACCACCCAGTTCACGGTCGTGAGATACGGCCATAGGTGTGATTTATCGCGTATATGCTTGGAGCTGGTGTCATTTTTAGATGACATTTGATGACAGTAGGACCATGCGGTGGTTGCTTAATCTAATTTTTTTTAGTTTTCATATACAATATTTCCTAAATTCATATAATTTGATGTAATATTTAATATATTACAGACAATTGAATATTCTGTAATTAGAAAAGTCCCGAACAATGAAATTCCTGATAGTTTATAAGTTTATTGAATTTGAAATTTCACGAATATAAACATTTTAAAAATTGTGTAAGTATTAAAGAAAATTAATTTTAATGAATGTTTTCAAAAATAATGAATATAAACAAAAAAACACTACCTGGCACTAAATTGCCAGTGCTTGCAGAAATATTGCAGACGGCTGGATTCAAAAAAGTTAAAATAAATAAATTGAAGCAAATAATAAAAAATTTAATAATTCAATGTTCCAACATTAGAAAGTGGAAATAAATTTAAAATTAAGTTTACGCAAGAGCTTCGAAAAAGCTATTTTATACACTACCCAATCGAAAGCTACGAACAACAATAATAGAACTCAGGAAAGAAAAAGGATAATCTGATTGTTTAAATGTTTCAACAATATTTGCAAATGATTTAAAAATTGAACGGAATATAATTTTTCCATGTTTTATAATTATAATTAATTGTAACGTTACAATTTTCTAAGTGAAAAGTGTTTTCGGGTGACTTTTTTCCATCTGTTGACTTTCTCAATTTGTCGTATTTTGGGCATTTAGGCGATCGAGATTTTGAGAGATGATACGACTTATCAGTTGAAAAATTGCCGGCAGATATTTTAACGGAAATTCTTTTTGGGTTTAATATCATGTTTTTCAGTTTTTTCTTGTTGCTAATCGATTCTTCGATGTACGATTCTGCAACTTTGCTTTATTTCCAGCCTCCGTGACGTTGGAGATCTAATACATTTGCACCAGCATCTGCAAGCAAATTTACAGAAGTTCGTCGGAATGCATGTCTCGTGTATGAATCAGGATTTTCTAGATTTAAAAAGGTTGCGATTTATTTAGGCATACCAGATATTTTGTTTATTCCAACCACTTGTTTTGTGTATTTTCCTTTCTGAAAATTCAGAAAGAACCGATCGAACGTAACATTTTCCGGACGAAGAGCTCGATAACCTAGCGGACCGAAGGAGCAGAATGGATTATTGAAATTCGGATTCTACGTTAAAATTTGCATTTGAAACTCACGGAGTAATCGCAATACTTTTTCTTACAGTGGTTACAACTTTAAAAAATAAAATACCTGTCATTTACATGGGCTGAAGGCGATTTCAAGTGCATCTTCTTTTAGTAGCAGTTAATAAGCGTTCCGTCGGTAACTTTAAGCATTTTGTCTGGATGCTAGCGCCACACAGTGGAAACATCAGATAACAACGCTGCGATGCAAGTGACAGAGAATTTTATTTTTAAACTTCGCGCGCAACATACTACTTGTGCTATTATGGATGCGTTTGAAGTCACCTTCATCAGAAGTCAATGACATTTTTTTAAATTCCTGACGCTGCAAAAAAAAGTATTGCGATTAATCCGTGAGCTTCTAATAGAAAATTTAACGTAGAATCCGAACTTCAACAGTCTAAAAGTTGATCTTGCTTTTTTTTGAATTTTTTAAAAAGGAACCGAATGGAGACCCAATGGGGTCTTTACGGGTACTTTGTAGAGGATCCATTTAATTCCGTCGGTCCGCCAGGGAGGTGATATTTTCTAATATGAGATTTCGTTCTTTTTTTTAACATTTAAGGTACTCTACACGATTAGAAACCATACAAATCTTGCATATGAGCCAAAGTACTCTAAGAACGCCAGTTATCTTGGTTTGAGTTCATTCGGAATTAATCGTGAATGACTGTGGTTTATTTGGCTTGGTGTCCGGAATTCTTACTAGTAACAGTTCCCGCTGTTCTTCCACATGCTCAAGTTTTACGTTTACGAGTTCTCCCCTCTGCACTCACTGGCAACGCCGAAAATGAGAACCTTTAAATAATGCAATTAATAAGTTTTAGAAACAGAAAAATATTCAATATAGTGTAAATAGTATTGGATATCAAGTTTTTCAAATTAGATAAGAACGTTATAAAAATTTTATTTTTGTATTTGAAATTTTAGAGGTTAGGTCATTTGGTAAAAACACTCTTCATATGCATAATGTAACTATGACGTAAATATTGTGAATAGTGAGTGCTTACCTTCGTTGCTAAATAGATCTCGTGAGGAGCCTCGGACAAAATTTTTTCGAGATTTTCCGCTTAGATTTTCCAGGCAGAAAATTATTATTTGCAGCACTTTCAGCTGCTAGCAGTATATCTGGCGGTGTAAATTCTGTTTCACTTTCTGAAGTGGACATTGTGAAATCCGAGTCATCAGGCTCTACCAACTCAATGGTAAAATATGAAGAATCAAGGGCGCCATCAGGCGGTGACACAGAACATTAAGATGAGATAAAAGATGGCGTCCAGATAATATCCAGATGACTTCTAGATAATTGAATAAAAAATTAAATCAAAGTGAAGAATACAATGCAAAAATCAAATAAAAATATTCATGAAGTCAAAATAGTTATTCTTTATATATTTGTATTAGATTTTCGCATTGGTTTCTTTGTGTAGTATAATTTTACAAGAAATTAATCGAAGCAACGAAAATTAGATTTAAAAAGTTTGTTTATTTTTAAAATATGAATGCGAGATCTTTATTCAAATTTGTGTTTAAAAGAATTACATCAACCAAGTAAATAGTAATCAATAATAATTTAATAAATTAATATCATTTAATTAGAATTACAAATTAGAATACCCTGAATAGAAAATATATTTTGTTCCTTATTTTTTCGTCACGTTAACCGGCGTTTTGTTTTGTCAAGCTGTCATTTGCTGTGTAAGTAAGGTTGCTTATTGCATAAGTTCGACTGAGAGCGACATCGATAAAATTTACAACAGAGGAAGGGAAAGTGACGCAACCAGGACGAGAGACGTCAAGTGCGGGGAGGGACCGACATACATCTCCATCAAGCAGTGACACAGCTTTTTTTATTTTCTATGATTCTGCACGATCGTCCATAGGAGTTGGTAGAGCCTGCAAGTCATAAACGATGAAATCGAATAAAGTGTCGATGATGCACAACATTCACTACGCGGTGTGAGAACACCAGTCTCATGGCAGGTAGGGTTCGGTTGACCACAGGCAACCATAGACGAAAAGGTACATAGAATGCGTACTTTTTCCGGACACTAAGAAATTAGTGGTGTTAGTTCAGTCGCTAATTTACGCTAAGTTACCACGAATTATTCCAAATGAAATGCAATAATTTTGGGTAATTTATGGTAATCTAATCAGATGGTAACTTGCAATAAATTATCTAAAATTTAATTTTAAACACTTCCATAAATTTCCGGAAATTTATGCAAATTTTCGGTCATTTATAGTAATCTTACAAGTAATTTACGGTAACTTCAATTGTAAAACATGAATCTGAAATATTTTGAGGACACTTTTCAAAACTTTTAAAAATTAAAAAATGAAAACTGTGACTCATTTTAAAATAATGGACAAAATGGCGTCCCTTAGTAAAGGTGAACAATTATATCTTTCACCTACCTGTGTTAGGCGCCAGACGCTTTTGATAGCGTCACTCAAAAAAAATTTTAACAACTCGAACTTACAAAACATTTAAGCTCTTCTAAGAAGTCCCTGGCTAGAAGGGGTAGAGGGATTCGTGAGGGCGAAAAAACATCGTGACGCTTAGATTTAACAAGAGTAAGCTATTTTACAATTTATTTCAAATTGTGGTAAGAGGAACAACTAACTCTTTAATAAAATACTAATAATTGAAGCAAGTTGATTACAACGATTTTAAAATACTAAAAAAAAAACAAAATAGAACTAATAAAAACACTGCTTATGTCCTACACTAACGTTTGCTTAACAAGAAAATTTTTCTCAAATCAATTTACACTTATAAAAGGAAAACCATGCCACAGATCAGCAAAATATATATCCTCAACAAATCCACAAAAATGTTCTGTTGCTCATACCGAGTTCTCACACATAATTACTGGAGATAAGATTTTAGTTAGGAACTGACGCCTACCTTTTATCCAAAAGACCACGGCTTTCCTTTATTTACTCTCAATTACTGCGTTCAGTAGAAGTCCACTATTCTCCAAAGAAATTGGTTACTCAGCTAACGGCCAACACTAGACTACTTGGGTTCCTGCTGCTCTCGGCCTCCCCTCTTCCATCAGTCCCACCAAAATTGACTTGCCGTCAGGTGCTGCTCTCTTTATCCCCACTACCGGTTGTTACTTCCGTGTATGGGACTGGATGTCCTCCTGGTGGTATGCCGGCTCAATGTGTCTTGGCAAGATGGCTACGCCGGTTTGTTTTGACATGTGCCGGACTGAGTACAGTTTCACACGTCGGAATTGAATTTGTGTAATTATACTCGAGTCGGAAATAAATCTGTAGACGGACCCATCATGTGTGAGTGAGTAGTGGCTTTTGCGATAAGATGTGCAACGGCACTGGGTGTAGTGTGCAGTGGCGAGGTTGCATGCGGTGATTTCTGTGTTTGGAGGGGGTGTTTATTTTGCAGAAACTCCTTTAGAATTACGTGATAAATAGGAGTCAAGGCAAGCGTCAGGTTTCCTCTACCTACTCTCCAGTTATCTAAACTAAATTATTATACATTTCAAGGTAACTATAGTGAAATTACAGTAATAATAACTCTTTGTGTGGAGAAAACTCTAAACCTATGCCTGACCTATCCAACATTCATTTCCACTCTAAGTTCTCTCTCTCATTCTCGTATCTGAATAATATATTATGAGTTAGTGCTGGCCGAAAGTATTTAGACTTTATTTTATTTATAATGTTCTAACTACGTCTGGGGGGAAGGATCAGAACGAATGGCAGACCACTATGTTACAACACCCCCTCCCAGATTGACCAAGCATCAGCAATCCGACTTCCAGTTAGTTGTCATTATTTGCGAATCAGAAAGTTTATAGGCAGTCATATACAGGTAAATCTCAAAAGAAGAGTTTAAAGTTTCTGTTAATCCAAGTAGGGAATTGCGAACGTCTGAACTGAGTAAGTAGAATATTTAAATAAAACGAGGCTCCAATAAAAAAAATGTAGATTAAGGTCTGCTATTTACCAGACTTTACCTTAAACAAAATATTGCTGTGTTCCACCATATCGCTTTTTCGCCTAGAACCTTAGTTGTGTCCAATTTTATTTTAACCAAAATTAGAGAAAGGGTTTGTAAACCATTTTAACCTTTTATATACCGAACTTTTAGTTCGAGAACAATTTAAAGCTTCTGGTGATGCTACTTTAGATGTGAAATTATCAAACATCAACCCTTTAAGGGTCCCAGTCATCAAAAGAAATTCTACGTTAGAACAGAAATGTTCAAACCTAATGCGGTACTTTACGCTAAAACTAAAGAAAAGAAGATCTATAAACTGCAACTAACTGTGAATCCTAAACTATTCGAACAGTGTCCACTAACTAGTATCCGAAAGGTCTCACGAAAACAGCTTAAAACTAACTAGAGCTAGATGAGCATCACAAAAGAACGGCTTAAAACTAACTAGAGGCAAAATCACAGGCGCTTCAAGTTGGCATCCGCCAGTGCCTGGATGAGGGGGCGGTCTGAATCCAGAGTTACTCTGTCTCCTGTTTGTCCACCTGATGCTGAAGGAGTGTTAACTTCAGAGAGGGACACTGTGTGTTCAAAAGGATTCGCTAAGGCCCGGGGTGTTCGCGTGGGGGTTGTGTGGCTAAGAGATCGGGAGCTCCGTTCTTGTTGAGAAAAAGGGCTTCCTTCCCACTGCCTCCACCTCGACTCACACCTCGGGCATTAATTAATCTTTACTCCTGGTTTACCGCAGTAAAAACAAAACATTCCCTTCTGGAACAACCAATTATTAAAGCCGTGCCCCCTTCGATAATAATTCCAACATGAATGATCTGGAGGAGGCATCAAGGGGTCACACAACTCCCTTCTAAACATCCAGTGAGCAGCAGGAGAGCTGAGTTCAGGCTGTTGATCACGGGTCCACCCTATGATTGACACCTGACTTCTTGTAGGGGCCTGAGCAAATCCCGGGGGTGGTCCCATAAACTGGCCGCATCTAATTAACATCGCCGAGTAGGCGAAAAGTTTGCCTGATGGGGCAAAGGCCCTGAATGTCGATATGGTGTTTCACCATGTGTGTGGCAAGCAGCCTGGCTGGTATAGGAGGAATTTTTCTTTTCAGAAATTCTTCAAGGTATTTAACCTCATAAGGCTTTAATTCCTTTATCGAAACATTAGCGTCCGTAGCACGAATTTTCGATAATTCCGACGGGGAATTCGCTTCCGGACCTAATTCCTGTCTGAATACGAGGCTTAAATCTAACGTCAAAACCGAAAAGTTCCGCAAAATGAATACTGAACTAACCTTCACAATCGAAAGTTGGTGCGAAACGAATCGATAAGGACTTTCTTATTACTAAAAACTCTAGGGGTAAAACAGCTTGTCCAGCTGTTTCCTCGATCTTTCCGTTAGAATACGTGATTCCTGGACGGGGCTGATCTGTTAATTTCACCAGTAAACTCGAAAATTTTTCAAAGGCCCGCTTACCTACATAGGTACAGCATGAGTCTGGGTCAAAAAGTCCATACAGTGAGCGACCATCTACGCTGACTGTAATAAACAGGCGTCGCTTATCAAGTACGGTATTTACTTGATCTAATGAAATCTAAGGGCCTCAAAAAACGAATGGGGAGAGTGATCGGACCCTATTCTTACTCACCCTTATTCGTTTCCCGATCGGGGTCCCGAACATCCGCTACAGTTCGACGAGATTTGACCGGGTTTGCCACACACGTAGCAAAATTTATTTTTGATTTAAGAGCCATAACGTCAATTATCTCCTTGCTCCCGGAAATTCCAACAGCAGCCTCGCTCCCCTCTTAAAGTGCCACTAGCGGTTGTGCACACTAAGGGGGCTGGCGCTAGAGGATTTGCTCCTTGCACATTAGCACCGAACGCAGCAGTCGTAAGGTTGGACGCTTCAACGGTCTGTGTTGCTAATGGAGGGTGACTGAAATGAGCCGGCACCCATGGTGCCTGAGGAAAGCCAGGATAAAATCCATGATTAAAATAAGGCGAATAACTGCTTAAAAAAGGAGGTGTACCAAACGCTTGTGGTACTAGAGATTTGTGAATGTCGGGAGGACCCACTACAGCACATGCGTTACTTGGAGTGCTGTTGGAATAGTTATTATTTGGGGCTCCGTGTGATCGATCTTCAGTTTCTTTATCGTTATTTTTACCACGCCCTTTGCCACCTCGCTTTTTGTTGTTATTTGAACTATTTCATTTCGTCCATTATTATTTAAATTCGAGGTAGTCGTCTAAACATTAAACAATAATTGAGAAATTGAATTAATTAAAATTAAAAATTAAAATTCATTCGTTAAAAATTTTAATCAGATGGTTCAAAAGTTTAAAAAAGAATTAACAATAATTGAAAAATTGAATGGATTAAGAATTAGAAATAATTTGATTTGGAAAAATTAATTTTTAGAAAATATTCCAAACATTTCGAAAATTGCAAAACATGAATCTGAAATATTTTAAGAGCACTGTTTAAAAGATAATCAGATGGTTTAAAAGTTTCAAAATAATTGAAGAATAATTAAAAATTTGATTGAATTTAAAAGTTTTAAATGTTTTAATATTTGGAGAAATTAATTCTTATAAAATTTGTCTAAAGATTTTTTTTTTAATTTAGAAGAAAAATCCTAAATATTTTAAGACATCTTCTTGAAAGTTTTCAAAATTTATAAAAGTTTCAAAAATTCAAAAACATTTACAAGATTAATACATGGTTAATCCGTTTTGAAAATAAATAATTGAAAATTTTAAGGATGAAATATGTAAAATGTTTTTTTATGTAGACATGCAAGGAAACTTCTTTCAAGTTTTTAAAATAGAACACATGTAGGCAAAATTTGACTCATTAAAAATAATAATCAGATGGTTTAAAAGTTTTGAAAAGATTTAATTGTCATTTAAAAATTAAATTGATTAAAGATTTAAAATAATTCATAATTAGATACATTCATGTTTGAACAATATTACAAAACATTTCAAAAATGACAAAACATGAGTCGGAAATATTTTAAGGACACTTTTTAAAACTTTTCAAAATAAAAAAAAAATTTAATTGACTTTTTTTAAAAGATAAACAGATGGGTTAATAATTTTGAAAAAATTTAAAGCTGGTTTCTTAAACACTTATTATATTATCTAATTAAAAAGTATCAAATTTTCTTTTAAAGCTTAATACATTTCACATTACCTAATTTAGTATATGTACTAATAACTGAGTTATTAGCTTCAACCTTTAAAAAAAGGAAAATACCTTGAAAAAATCTGGGCTATTAATTTCAGCATACTATGAAAATTGTTTACAGTTTAAAATGATGTTTTTTTTGCAATTAGAATAATTTTTAATAAAAAATACAAATTTGGAGTGACAATTTGTTTATTATAAAGGTAAAACCACATTCCGAGATTTGACAAGAAGGAATCGAGGCTTATCAGTTTCTTTTCAAAGTTATATACATATAATTTTCGTAAGATTTCGGAGAATTTTTCGAAAAGATTTTTGAAGATTTCACATATGCAGAAAAAATACAGAATATTTTTATGTATGTATGTATTTAATCTCTTCCTTTTACGGGTTTGAGGGCCTCCGCTCCTTGCACGTATATTTACAATTCCATCCTTAGTCTAACTTAACTACTACTTATATTCTACTCTTTCGCATTACGTAGAATAAACAATAGTAACAGTAGTGATATTAATTCCTAAAATGAGCAAGCTTCCAGGGCTTCCGTTTCCTCTTACCATAAAAAAATGCATTTTCCACGATATTGAAAAACAATTTTCGTTTTTTACTGTCCCTTTTCAGGATCACCCGTTTGGCTCTGCCCTACTCCCTTGCTTTTCCTTATTTCTTACAATTTTTCATCCACATCGCTCCCTTTCCACTACCATCCAAGATCCATCTTACACACTCATCCACACTCAACTGTCCCTCTTCCTCTCCTGTACATCTCTCTAATACATGTGCCCATGACTCCATTTCGTACCCGCATACTCTGCATAAATTCTCCTCTTTATCCATCCAATATCTGTATGCTCTCACTCCTTCTCCCATTCTGAACCGTACATACTTACTCCATTTTTCTTCCTTTTTTATTTTTTGCAGATATTCTGGTTCTATCAACCCATTGACCATCACATACCATCTATTGCACCTCGAATCTATAATCTTTGTCCATCTCTCGTCTCCTTGTTTAACCAATGGCTCTAACTCTATGTCCTGCCACTCCCCTTTTTAGCTTCTCTTCAAACCTGCAGACTCTCTTAATTTGTCTAGTAACCATATTTTCTCTTTCTAACTCTTCTTTCAACATATTTCCTGGGCAACTCCAGCTAACCCCCATTACCCACCTCAGAAATCGCTCATGCATGCTCTCTACTTTCCTAGGTTTCTTCCATCCCCAGATCTCACCACCGTAACATAACACCGCCCACGCCAATGCATAAAAGAACCAGACCCTCATTCTCCAATCGTTCTTGAACCTTCTCTTTCCTATACCCCATACTTGGCCCATTACTTTACTCGCACATTCAATTCTTTTCCTCACCTGCAGCTCGTTTCCCCCGTTCTACCTCAAACCAAAAACCTAGGTAACAGAACTCCTCCACAATTTTTACTTTTTGTATGTTCATCTTCCAAACGTAATTTATTTTGCTCTTTCTATTTCTGAAACACATCACCTTTGTGTTATCTACGTTCACCGTTAACTCTTTTGTTCCCACATACTCTTCGAAGATTCTCATCATTAGGTTCATCCCCTTCTCATCATCTGCTAATAGAACTACATCATCCGCGTATGCTAGAGAGTATAGTTTGCTATTACCCAAAACCGTTCCTCCTTTCCCTTTCTCCTTTAGCTTCTCCTCTAAGTCGGCCAGTAGGATATTAAATAGTAACGGACTCAACGGGCACCCTTGCCTTGGACCTCGACCTGTCCAGAAAACCTGTCCTTTTTTCTTTCCTATTTTGACCCTAATCCTGGTTTTAGTAAAAATTTCCTTTATCCTCTCCACCAACTTTTCCTCTACACCCTTCTCTTTCATTGCCTGCCATAGCACTTTTCTGTTCACTGAGTCAAACGCTGCTTTAAAATCTACGAACAAAGCGACTAGTTTCCCTTTTTTCTCCCCAAATTTCTGTTAACTAAATAGTGAAGTACGTAGATGTTGTCTATAGTTCCCATCCCTTTCCTAAATCCCGTCTGATTATGTGGGATCCTTTCTTTTTGTTCTACCTGACTCTCCAACCTTTTTCTTAAGATTTCCGCATATATTTTATAGCCGACTGGTATGCGAGTGATCCCTCAGTATTCCTCTACCTTCCTTACATCCCTTTCATAGACAAGCGGTACTACTAGTCCTGTCATCCACACTTCCGATCACCCTTCTCCTTTCCAGAACTTGTTGCAGATCTTCGACATCCCATCCCTAACCCCTTCTCCTCCATAATTCATCGCTTCGTTCTCCATCCCATCTTCTCCCGTCGCCTTGTTTCTTTTTAACCTATTTATTGCCTCATCCACTTCTTCTCTTGTTATCTCGTTCCCTTCCTCCATTTCTCCTTGGACTATCCTACACTTTTCCTCTTTGATCTTATTTTGTTCTCTCCCTAATAGACCCTTAAAATAATCCGTCCATTCCTCCATTTCTATTTCTTCGTTAACGCCCTTCCCTTCCCCACTATCCGTATTTATCACATCCCACACCCTACCTTCTCTGATCGCTTTTTCTACTTCTGCTTTATATTCTTCCTTTCCCCTTTGTCTTTTTATTTTCAGCATCTTCTCATGTTCTTTTTTCCTCCTATTATACTCCTCGTTCTTCATTTCCCCTGTTCTCCATTTGCTCACACACTCTTTTATTCTCTCTTTTATCTCCCAGTATTCCTCGTCCCACCAGCCTCTCTTGCTCCCTACTCTTTCTTCATTAGTACTCAGCTCATCCTTTACCTTTTCAATGAACCCCTTCAACCCTTCAATTAACGAGTCTATTCCCTCCTCTTTTTCATACCTAACCTTCTCCTTTTCCATCTTTTGTGTAAACTCTTTTAATTTATCTACCCCCCAGATTCCCATTTTCGTGTTTCTTTCGCACCCTTTTTCTTTTCTCCCTCTGCCGCGCTTACTGACGCCTCTTCTTAGTGTAACTATGATCGGGAAGTGCTTGGACCCTATCTCATTCCCTACCTTCATACTCCCTATCATATGCCGCATTCTTTCTTCAGCCAAGCTGTAACCCTGTTTCTCCTATCATGTCTAGCAACTGCCTTCCCTCCCTGTCCGTCTCTCTATGTTTCTCTTCATCTCTATGTTCTGTATACACACACCACCGCTATATCTACTTTCCCAATTATAATTTTTATTACCATTGTTCCGTCCTTTTCCTCCATGTCCCCATCTTTTGTTCCTTTTACTGCTAATTCTTTTTTCACCCCTGACACCATGCTGCCCATCCCTCTCCCCTTAACGTGTTCTTTTCTTGCTTTTTGAATTGTCCACACATAACCTTTCGGTAACAGCTTTTTTATTCCCTTCCAGTTCTTCTCATCTGCCCAAGTTTCACTCATCATAATCACATCCCACTTTTCTACCTCCTCCCAAAATCCTTTATTCTTGTTCTTCAAACCTGACACATTCCAGAAAGCTATGTTCACGTTTCTCTCTTCCCTTCCCTCTTCTTTCTTCTTCACTTTGTTTCCCCTTTGCCGTTTGGAAATCCCTCTGATTTATTTCTAGACTCTTTTTCGTCTCGCTTCCCCCTACCTTTCTCAAGACTTTTTCCTTTTTTCCTTAATTCTTCTAATTCTTTAGCCCAGCAACATTCCTCCCCATTTATCCATAACCTGTCTCTCCCTATCCACACTATATGGCCCCTTTTCCTCTCTACCCAAGCCCTCTGCTCTATTTGACATCTCCTTTTTCTCTCCCTTCATGTCAGATCTTCTTCAATTCTTTTCCTTCTTCCTCTCAATAATTTTTTTCCCTCCATAATTTTCTTTTTCTCCTCCTCACTCCCCTGTTTTTACTAGAAACATTCCTTCTTTTTCTTCATTTGTCCCTCCTATTCTCTTGAATCCTTCTACCCTTACCTGCACTCTAATATCTCACAAAAGATTTGTTATTTACACTTCTCTTGTTTCACCCTCCACTTTTAATCCCTTAACTACTATGTTATTTTTCCTCCTTGCCCTTTCTTCCCCTTCTAATCTTCTTTCGATCTCACTGAGTCTTTTCTTTAATCTTTCATTCTCACTTCGGACGTTCTTTTCATTCCCTTTAACTATTTCCTCATTTTCTGTCTTTTCCCCCATATGCTCATTCCTAATTTTTAGACTGGATACCCGTTCTTCCAACTGTTTTATTTCTCTAGATCTCTGTTCTTCAAACTCTCTCTGTCTGTTCTCAATACTCTCTAGCTTACCCCAAACCTTGTCTTTCTCCTCCTTCCAACGTTTATCCCATTCTTCCCATTTTTCTCTGGCCTTTTTCACTTCCCCCCTTACATCGTTTCCCTGCCTATTCATATCCCTATTCATGTCATCCAATCTCTTTCTTGTTTCCTCTCTAAACCCTTTAATGAGAGCTTCCAATTTTTCAAACATCCCCCCACCCCTATCTCTCTCTCTCTCTAGTGTTTTCCTTTTAATTCTAACTCTCTTGTTAACCTGGTCCCTTTCTACCTCATCTTCCCCAGCCACTCTTTTCTTTTTTCCTCCCCTTCACTGCTAGTCGCCCTTGCCTTTTTTTGTCATCTGTCCAGACTTCTGTTCGAAACCGCGTTTTCGAGCTTGTTCATTATGTTTTTTTTTTTTTGTTATTTTGCAGAATTTATAAAATATTAGGAAAAATTAGTCACCTTAAAAGATATTTAGGACTTTTCGAAGATTTGAAGAAACTTTCAGGAGAATCTTAGCAAGAAATTTTCATTCTTTCAAAATTCTTAAAAAGATTCTAACATTTTTTTCGAAATACTCAAAATTTTATAAAATTGCTAAAAATTGTTTTAAAAATGTATAGAAAATTTTTAAATTTCTAAAATTTTAAATTATTTGAAGACCTTTTCAAAACCTCCAAACCTTCTAAATATCTTTTCAAATCATTCAGTGTTCCTAAATAATCTTTTGATTGTCCTAAAATCCCCTAGATTCTGTTTCGTGTGTTTTATATTAAATTTTAATTATTTTAAATGTTCTCAGAAATCTTAATATCGGTACGAAAACTTTATTCGTAAATTAAGATATTCTAAGTTTTTTGTCCATTATGTATTTTATTTTTATTTTCTCTTTGAAAGTGTAAAAAAGTTTACAAATGGTATACTGCGATAGCAAAATTTTAAGAACAGAGTTATTTCCTAATATTAAAAAAAAACATTTGCAATAAAAATTTTCTCTTTGATCAATAATGTTTAGAAACATTTCGAAAAAAATTTTATCATGAAATCAAATCACTTGATTGAAAATTTTCATTCAGACAATTAATGTTGTAGTAACCTCGTAATATTTATTAATAGACTTAATTACAGACGGTTAACTTGAGGAGACTTTTTTTTTGAGGAACTGGCAACAATTCTTAGAAATTGAAAAAAATTAACTGCAAGAATAAAAAACGAACACACACACACATCTTCTTTTTTTCATACCTTACCCCCATTCTCCCTGTTAATATCAGTTAATATGCATAAATATATTCAATTTATGTTTTTTTAAAGCACTTAAACAAATATATAAATAAAAAATAAACTATATATTTTCTTTCTACAATTATTAAATAAATGATATCATCAAATTAACCTTAATATTTTTCTGTTATATAATCATTAAAATAAGATTTGGCTCTTAATTCTACATATTTAATAAAAAATAATATACAGTTAAATAACACAGCCACGCAAAAAAAAGTGTGCGGATCTAGTAACAAGACACACGTATTCCTATGGATTTTGGGGTACTGAATTCAAATTCGGTATCAAAAACCACCCATCACGTCATGGTTGAGCCATAACCTCAAAAAATGACGAAAAATCATGCACTGAGGCAAATAAATTTCAAAATAATGCCAGTGATGCAAATTTTCACTTCAAAAACATGTCGACAACTGTGAACGATCAAGCCTTGCCTGATAACTTATTTAATATAACTTTACCCAGCAGAACCTGACCTCACCTAACCATAATTAACCTAAATTTATTGATCTACACGTAAAGCTCTGGAAGCATATTTTCCAAGTAGCAAATGTGTGCTACATCGAATGGGTCAACACGAGCCTAACCTAGAAATAAATGTAACCTAGCCTAACATAACCTAACCTCACGAAACACAATTAAACTGATTGTGTTGTCCCTTTGTGTTTGCGGTACCGTTTGAATCAGCTTGGGCTTAACCTGCAAAGAGGTCAAACCTATCCTAACCTAAAAAAACCTAACCTAACCTAACCTAATTCCACGTAACACAATTAAACTCATTGTGTTGTCCCGTTGTGTTTGCGGTACCTTTTTATTCAGCTTCGGCTTAACCTACATAGTGGTTTAACCTATCCTAACCTAACAAAACCTGACTTAACCTAACCTAGCCGAATGAAATTCAACCACACGGGTAGCTATGTAAGCGTACGGTTCTCAGTCTTAAATGTGTACTATATTTATGAGGTTAACTCGATCTTAACCTACAAATGAATCTAACTTAACAGAACCTAACGAAATTTTGCTAAACGCAACTCAACTTAACCTAAGTCTTCCCGTTGTATCACAATAAAATTCATTTCATTGTACTGCAGGTGATTAAAAATTTAGACGCACATTACTCATTTGAAGAAACTTAGAACTACAAGTAGAATTGACCCCATTTCAATTAACCTGACAATGTTTATATCAAATTAAAATGTAGAACTTTAACTTAAACATGCAAATGAATAAAAGTTTTATTCAAAATTTTTTTCTATCAGCTTTTCTTAAACTTAAGAGGTATATTTATACTATCTTTCGTGTTTACATTTTATCTGGCTTTTTATCGAAATTAAATTGATTTATAGACCTACTTCAGTCTATTTTCTGCCTGCTATAACGTGTCCTTTTTTCTTCGAAGGAACGATGCAAAGGGTTACGCTTACGTTTAAGACCAACATTCGTTTCCCTTTTCAACATCCAGCAAAAATCAGCCACCATGACCTCGTCCCATCTACCCTGATATCATTGTTCCATCACTTTTATGTCTTGATGAAAACGTTCCCCTTGTTCTTCGCTGAAATCACCAACATTTTCTGGAATCTTATCCAGATGGGTATCTAGAAAGTGAAGTTTTAAATTCATCAAGCAACCTAACTTTTTGTAGTTTCTTATCATTTTCGCAACAATATTCTCGTAGTCTGGACTTTTTTTGTTACCGAGGAAATTCGCGTTTACTGCTTTAAAACTTTTCCAAGCGTCCATTTCAATTTTCGTCATGTGGCTCACGAAATTAGTATCCCTTGTCAATATTCGAATCTGTGGTCCATCAAAGACTCCTTCTTTCAATTTAGCATCTGAAATATTAGGGAATTTAAGGGATATATACTTATCGCAATGTCCATCTTTGTCTAACGCCTTGTCAAATTGCTTCATGATCCCAAACTTTATGTGGAGGGGTGGTAGTAAAATTTTTTCTGGATCAAAGAGGCTTTGGTTGATGATATTATGAGAACCAGGTTTAAATGAATCTCTTAAAGGCCAATGTTTTTTGCTGTAATGATTGGCTCGATCTCTGCTATTCCACAGGCATATAAAGCATGCCTCTCTTAATGCTGCGTTATGACGAATCAATGAAAAGTCGCCATTCTTCGTCTCTGTACACATTTTTCTTCAAGTGGTTCATTAGTCCGTTAACGTCAGTGCAGTACACTAAAGACGTCTCTTCGTCTTTAACGAAAAACTTTCTGAATTCTTTGTCCCTGTCGCGATAGAATGAAACTTTTGTCCTTGGCTCTAGAAGATTTCTTCTTTTTAGAAATGAAGCGGCAAATTGATGCAAAAGTAGCACTCCTTCGCAATAACGGGTTTTTTCCATGTAGTTGGTGTAGAGTACTTGCGGTACTTTTCGTTGTTTGAATTTTTTAGACGATACAACATAAGTCTGCAGGAATTACAAATGACGTGAGGAACCCATTTTGTTTCTTGGTGCAGCAATTTACGGTCAAAACACTTTTCGTAAAGACTTTTCACTTCCTCGTCGATTGATTTTCGCAAACTGCTCACTTCATATTTACTGCAAATGTAACAGAATGAATCTGAGCTATTCTTGCAGGCATGCGATTGAGAAATGCTCGCGGTTTTTTTCCTTGAAGTATGAGACTCTACACCAACCAAGTGAGCCATTGATGAAGAGCAACGGTTGCATGATGACGACGTCGGAGAGCCCGCTTTCCCACCCTGACCAGATGCCGATACTGGGGTTTTTCCCTGCATCGTAATACACTTTTACCTGTGTCTGCCATAACGGCATGAACGCCGTTTACCCAGGGACTCAGCCAATGTGGATCCGTTGCCCAACGTCGCCACGTGGAGGTGCCCTGGTTACAGACACAGGCGAATAATGCTAGCAACAAGCGGTACGAAACTCCAAACATTTACTACAATTAATGTCAAAATATGAAAGTACGCAAGAACAGGGTTGCCAACGTAATCGGTTATGTTAGGTCAGGTTTTGTTAAGTTAGGATAGGTTAAACCTCTATGTTGGTTAAGCCGAAGCTGAATGAAACGGTACCGCAAACACAAAGGGACAACACAATCAGTTTAATTGTGTTTCGTGAGGTTAGGTAAGGCTAGGTTAGGTTTATTTCTAGGTTAGGCTCGAGTTGACCTATTCGATGTAGCACACATTTGCTACTGGGAAAATATGCTTCCAGAGCTTTACGTGTAGTTCACTAAATTTCTGTTAATTCAGCTTAGGTGAGGTCAGGTTATGTTGGGAAAAGTTATGTTAAATAAGTTGATATCAGGCAAGGGTTGATCCTTCACAGTTATCGACATGTTTTTGAAGTGAAAATTTGCATCACTGGCATTATTTTTAAATTTATTTGCCTCAGTGCATGATTTTTTGTCATTTTTTGAGGTTATGGCTCAACCATGACATGATGGGTGATTTTTGATACCGAATTTGAATTCAGCGCCCCAAAATCCATAGGAATACGTGTGTCTTGTTACCAGATCCGCACACTTTTTTGTGTGGCTGTGTAATTATTCCACTCAAAATTATTCAGTTTCAAAAATCAGATTATAACTTCAAAGCCTTTGAAATTAAACGGTATTAAATGAGAGAAATTTGAAATGAAAACAATTAAAATTACGGTGTAATTATTTTCTTTTAGAAGCGAACAAATTAAAAAATTATTATTCAAAGAAACTAGTTTATAAATTTATAATTAAAAGTCTCAATCTTTGTAAAATTTATAATATTCTTAATTCAAATTATTTAATTTTACACGTTTTAAATGGAATCACTTATAATTCTGAATTACATTTTTTGCAGCTTTAGGATATAAATAATTTAAAGCTGAAATGGGCGACATGCACGGTTCTAATATATTTGCGATTTTAAAGGTTCAAATTAAGTAATTATTATAAACAGAAATTTCACGAATTGTATGATTTGGGGATTATCTCATTTTGGAGGCCATTAATGCCTAATCCAGTTAAAAGGCTTACAGTCGTCAATGTTACGATATTGAACCCTTAAATTCAAAACCAATTTAAAATTGAATGTTATACTTTTTAATTGTTTACGATTTGATTCTTAAATTCAGAATTTTTTGAATAGTAAGTAAGGCCTGGATGGACCAAAAAAACGAAATCCTAGAAGAACGAAAATAGCTAATATTTAAACGTAAAAAGATAACACGTGTTATCACAAGTGTAGAAATATAATACTTTAATGACTTTTCAATATAAAACATGGCACTAGCCCTCGGGTATCGCAATGAGATCATAAATGTTGAATTATAGCAAATTAACGATTTGGCATATTTTTACGAAAATTATGGTAATTTTGATGTCGAGTTATAGTTTAAAATTTTTCCTGATCTATAAGGAAATTATAGCTTAATATTCTTTATCTTCTTCACGTTATCGGAGGAAAATACACCAATAAAAGCAAGATGCTGCCAGCTTGACACGTGACAAGTGTCTTGTTACCAGATCCGCACACTTTGTTTTGTGTGTGGCTGTGTTATTTGATTACTGAAATGCTTTTAATTTGAAATAAAATTGTGGAATAATGAAGTATTTTCATGAAAAATAGTTCTGCTTAAGCTTAAACGCTTCTTTATATTTTGACATTGTCGACTTTTGAAAAGTTTGAAACAAAACATTTTAAAATAATGACTATGAACACTATCAATTTTAAAATATCCCAGTTTAAAATTTCAAGCGGAAGGTTTACAAAAAGTTTTAATTCAATACTTGAAATACTTACAACTGCGAAATTCTAATTTAAAATGAAGGGGTTTTAATGCATTTCAAAAAGTAACTCCTTCTACTGCCCATAATTTGACGTGATATAAAATAATATATTTTATTACATTTTTCTAAGCTTCTAAGTTATAACAATCCCTTCCCGTAAATAAAGTCACTGTTATTTCATGTTTTTCAGCCAGTAGCCATCCTGACAATTGCTCCAAACATTCTTCACATTCCAGAATGTTCGTTGGATTTTGTATACTTTTCAAATCAATTTAATTTACTTATTAGAATACTTCACAATTTATGATACTCGTGGTGAGGGCTTAGTAAACAATATTGACTACATTTCCAATGTTTTTTTGTGATTTAAATTTTACATATACGGTCTACTGAGCATCCTTACCGTTCTTAACTTCTAAAT
>NC_046658.1:23772655-23775377 GCF_010883055.1 Belonocnema kinseyi
ATATATTTGAGAATGTTTGAAATACTGTGAAATTATTGCATGAAAAATGTAATTTTTGGATTCTCCATTATTTTGTATTCTGTCGAAATTTGAATTTTTGATTCTTCAAAAAAATTCAAAAAGTTGTTATGATGATCTTTTAAGGCATTTAAAAATCAAACTTTTTCTTCTTATGCCTTTTTTCATATCGTCCATTATTTGGCTTAAAAGGTTCATTTTCGTCTTTTTTTAGAATTTTGTAAATGCTATAACTCTAGTAATTTTTAATTTTACGAAAAACGCCATGAGAATAAATGGTTAGACTTTTTAAATTCTATATATAACCATACAGAGAATTCTTGAATTTTGAAAAAAGTGGTCTCAAAATTTTCAAAATGCGCTCACTTTTTGAATTTGTATACAAAAATGGCTGGCTAACGAACTTGATCTTTAGTTTAGGACACTAAAAGAGTGTATCAGAGGCCAATCTAATAGAATGATTTTTTCAAAAATTATCGTGCTGACAGACAGGCAGGCATAAATAAATACTGACAGACCGACACAATACTGAAAACCTATGTAAAAAAGTGATTAATAACAAATTTGTAGATGTTTTTTTGGGTGCATAATGTTTGTTCTATCATTTTTCCCCTATCTTGCATAGTGCGATCGCAAAATGCAATTTTTTATTTTCGATTAGTTTTTGTGCGGTAAAAATTTGATTTTTCAATTTTTCGAAAAAATTCAAAAAGTTGATATGATAATCTTATAGGGCTACTGAAAAGTAACATTTTTCTTTTTAAGTACTATGAACAAGTATACAGAGCATTTTTGAATCATGAAAAAATGTGTACCCAAAAATTTTCAAAGTGGGCTCACGTTTAGTATTTTTATCCAAAATGTCTGACTAACGAACTTGCCACTTAGCTTAGGATACTACAAGAGAAGAGCAAAGGCCAATCTACTACTTTTTCCAAAAGTTATCCTTCTCACAGACGGATACATTCGTTAAAACCTGCTTTTCGGATTCAGGGGGTCTCAAAACGAGGACCTTTTGACAAAAACTAGGGGGGTCAAATTCTACACAAATCTAATACCGTCTCTCATGAGAATGTAAAAATGATTTATTTGTCATGAATAATTTTTGTGTAGTTCCGTCTTTTGTTTTAATCGTAAAAAATAGCATTAAAACATAAAAAATTCAATTTTTTGAAACCCCACACACGAGACGAAAAAGAAATTAAAAGACAAAAGTTGTGATAAGAATGTGCCCTCGCAGCAGGCAGATTTTTTTACTGTTAAAGAGCGTTTTCATGATTAAAGCCAAAACTCCGCATCCTATCAGAAAGTGGTTTATAACAAATTTGTAAATCTTTTTCAAGTGCACAATTTTTGTCTACTCATCTTTTATCGTATTTTGCATAGTTTGGCCGAAAAATGTAATTTTTGGATTTTTCATTATTTCGCATGCTGTCAAAATTTGAGTTTTTGATGTTTTAAGAAAATTCAAAAAGTTGTTTCAATAATCATCTAGGGCATTCAATAGCAATATTTTTCTTTTCTTAACTTTCTTTCATATCGTACGTTATTTGGTTTAAAATGTTCATTTTCGTGTGTTTTTTTGAATTTTGTAAAATCTATAACTTTGGTAATTTTTGATATGATCAAAAAAGTCAGTAGGATAAATTGTTCGATTTTTTAAATGATGCTCAATTTATTAATTAAATTGCAGGTAAATATTCAATTAGTAAAATCTGGTGAAAAAATATGATGTCATTTACATTAGACGGAACTAGCATTAATAATTTGGTTTTTTCAATATGAATGCACTTTTTAAAATATTATTGGTTTTAAAAGTTTTTTTTTTAAATTTAAAATTCAATTGCAGTTTCATTTTAATTTAACTAGATTGTACTTAAATTTAACACCATTTAATATCATTAGTATCTTCAGCTTTAACTGAACTTTACCTCAATTTAACCAAATTTTACTTAAATTTTTAATTTAACTAAATTGTGTTTACTTTTTGAAATTATCTAAATTTTATTTACTCTTTAAATTTAGTTTTACATAATAATTTTTAAAATGGCACTACAATCAATCTTCAAATACAAATAGAATTTTTTTGAACTTATTTACTTAGTATCTCGAAAATTTCTTTTTTAAAAGAATCGAGACGAGAAATTAATTTAATTTAACTAAACTTTATTTAATTTTTTAATTCACCTAAATTTTATTTAAATTTTGAATTTGCTAAATCTTATTTAAATTTTAAATTCAACTAAATTTTATTGAAATTTGGAATTTAACTAAATTGTATTTAATTTTAAAATTTATCTCAATTTCATTTAAATCTGAAGTTTAGTTTTAAAAAATAATTTTTGAAATTTCACTAAAATGCTAAATTTCTAAAATTTCAAATCAACCGTAAGAAAAATTAATCAATTTAAAAATAATAATAATAAATATAATATTTTCAGGCTTTCTTTAATTTGAATATAATTAGGCAATTCAGTGTTCACAACATTTTTGGAAAACAGAACCAGCCGACCGACTCACCTATAGCAAAGATTGTCATAGTGGTGCCGAAGACGAACGCGAGAAATAGAATATCCCATTCGGTTTGGAATTCCACAACTTTCAGTGTGCGCTCCGACCCACCCCGCCTATGACATAGTCGAAGGACACGGTTGCCATAGAAACGACGAAAAGTTGAGGAGGGCAGCATCTCGATATGGTCGAA
>NC_046658.1:23775477-23781093 GCF_010883055.1 Belonocnema kinseyi
TCAAAAAATAAGGTGACTTTATGGTTTTCTCAAAAAATATTCATTTATTCAATATTTATAACAATATTTATGTTGTCCCCTTCAAAGTAATTTCCCTCAGATATAATTCACTTGTGCCAACGCTTTTTCCAATCATCGAAGCACTTCTGATAATCATTTTGTGGTATAGCCTTGAGTTCTTTCAGCGATGCAGTTCTTATCTCCTCAATCGTTGAAAATCGATGTCCTTTCATGGGTCTCTTCAGTTTTGGGAAAAGAAAAAAGTCACTGGGGGCCAAATCCGGTGTATTTGGAGGCTGAGGCATGACTGTGGTGCTGTTTTTGTCAGAAAATCTTTCACAAGCAACGATGAATGAGCAGGTGCATTATCGTGATGCAAAAGCCACGAATTGTTTTTCCAAATTCCGGACGTTTTTTGCGTATCGCCTCTCGCAAACGGCGCATAACTTAAAGGTAATAATCCTTATTGACCGTACGACCTTGTGTTAAGAATTCCTGATGCACTACGCCACGGTAATTAAAGAAGACAGTGAGCAAAACCTTCACATTTGATCGAACTTGACGTGCTTTTTTCGGTCTTGGAGACTCAGGATGCTTCCACTGAGATGATTGGGCTTTAGTTTCGACGTCATAACTATATACCCACGATTCATCCCCAGTTATAACCCTTTTGAGAAAATCAGCATCATTATTGACTTCATTCAACATCTCCTGAGCGATAGTCATGCGATGGATCTTTTGATCAAAATTAAGCAGTTTTGGAACAAATTTCGCTGACACACGTCTCATGCCCAAAACGTCCGAAAAGATAGCATGGCATGAGCCAACCGATATGCCAACATCTTCAGCAACTTCTATGATGGTAATTCGGCGATTTTTCAACACCATTTCTTCCACTGCTTGAACGTTTTCATCTGTTGTTGACGTGCTGGGACGTCCAGGACGAGGTTCGTCTTCGACATTCTCTCGGTCTTCTTCGAACAGCTTGTACCACTTATACACATTTTTCTTACTCAGAGTGGACTCACCGTATGCAACTGTCAACATTTCAAGAGTTTTAGAGCACTGGATTCCATTTTTCACACAAAATTTAATGTAAACTCTTTGCTCCATTTTTTTCGAAAGAAGAAAATCGCCGAGCACACCAAACCCTTCTAACCTTTTACGCCTCTGCCAGAAAAACAACACGAGCTATATAGTCAAAACTGTGAACATATGATCGTGACGAGTGTACCAACACAGCAAAACAAAAAATTTAAAACTTGAATGTCCGTGGCCCGCGAAAGTTGAAAAGTCGCCTTACTTTTTGAACACACCTCGTATATATATATATATATATCGGTCGTCACCACCACTAGCCCATGCCGTATCTAGGAACTAATATCTTTGGCCAAAGTAAATAGCCAGTATAGAGGTAAATTGAAGCGCAGCTTCTGCTGCGAATGTACTGGATGCAAAAATCTGTGTAAGTTTTTGAGCGTATGTTAGAATAGGATAGGAGAGGATTTGATAGATCGACTTATGCTCATGATAGATTGCTAGATTCTGGTCTATCAGACGCATTAAGTCGATTGATCAAAAATTTTTTGCGCTCTGTCACTCCAATGTCACAGAGCTCAAAACTAGCTTCCTGTCTAGCAGGAAGTAGCAGTGCCACCAAAGTGGCCTTAACCAAAATGGAAAAAGAAGATAACTTCTCCATATTCTCTTCGAAAAGTAAAAAGCGAAAGCTCGCAAAATCATCCGATAACGCTTCGGACAGCGCCAGCCATGGCCGATCGGCAGCCACTTCAATCAGAGGTAGCAGTAGGATGTTGAGAACGTTAATCGTTAGTATGGATCCGTAAGATTTAAAAGCAGACCCTAACAATCAAAGCAACCCCTACACACTCCTACACAAACTATTAAAAGATCCTACGAAATTTAAACCAATAGTATACAATCTCGGGTCAGATATATATTCTATTCGAGTCTTCTATCTCGATGAATATAGAACAATTATCACCAGCTTAGAGCAGCAAGGCATTCAATATTACTTATGTAAAAACATTGAATCTCCACCCATTAAACTGGTGATTGGAAATATCCCCATCGCGTTCCCGGAAGACTTAGTTCTCTCCGAACTAAAAGAGGAAGGGTTCAAAATCACGTCGGTTGCTCGAATGAGAAGCCGGCAAACTAAAAAAGCCTTACAAATAAAGCTCGAGTCCTACGTAAAACCTAAGGAAACCTCCCAGTGCTTAAAGTGCCAAAGGTTCCACCATGTCTTTGAGTGTGTCACGCTACTCCACGCTGTGTGAAGTGCGGTGGCACGCATCAGAGCTCTACATGCAAAAAGGATTCTAAATCGCCTGCTACTTGTGCCAACTGTGCTGGAAGCAACCCGCTAATTACAGAGATTGTCCTGCTTTTAAAAAAGCTTCTAAGAAACCCATAATTAATCAATAAAAAACTACTAATACGCGTAAAAAACGGTACATATTAAACCACCTGTTCAGACCGTCCAAAAAGATAATTATACACGTGAATACACAACACAAGTCAGTGCCCAGCCACAGAAAAATTAACGCTTTACAGCCCTACTGCAAATACCTATATAGGTGCCTGTAAAGTTCCCTAATAGAATTCTGTATAAGGATCATATATAGGGTTACCTATATAGGTCAGTATAGGTGCCACCTATAGGAAATGAAACAGCTATTACTAGGCAAGCGCATAGTCAAAATAACCACTGCGCAGCTGTATCTGCTGTAGGGAACTACTGCGCAACACTTCCGGTTCATCACCTGTCCTATATAGGTCACTAATAGAATTCTATATAGTATCCTATTCAGGAAGCTGTTTCATTTCCTATAGGTGGCTGCTATACTGACCTATATAGGATGCTATACAGGTCACTTATAGGATCCTTATATAGAATCCTGTTAGTGACCTATGTAGGTATTTGCAATAGGGAGAACTGTATTCGCCTCTACTTCCGAAACACATACGATCAAACCTCAAACTATTCAACCACCCAAAACTCCGAAAATTACTAGCAGTCGCGCTAACGCACCTATCACCAAGAAAACTCCAGGCCAACAAAATAAAATTACGTCAACTATTGTCCCCACTAAAAATACTCACTCTCAGGATATCAAGGTAAACCTTGTAAATCTACTAAAAACAGCTACAACCTTATCCACTGATATTATTAGGGGGGGGGGGGGGGGGGGGGGGGGGGGGGTGTAACATTACCGAAGCTATATAAACTCAACTGCCGAGATTATAAGTAATATACTTTTACTTGCTATCGAAAATAGCGATCTTCAATAACTATACTCTAAAAATCATTTTTTGGAATGCTCAGGGTATCCTTAAAAAAGACACGAACTAGCCACATACCTACATACAAATAAAATTACCATTTTGTTGCTCAGAGAAACTTTACTTCGCGAATCTTTAAACATCAATCTAGTCCGTGGCTACAAACTATACCGGAATAACACTAATAGAGGAAACCGCGATCCTAACCCAAGAAAACATTGACCACCATGAAGTAATCATTCCTGAACTTCAAGTCCTTGAAGCTACGGCAATACAAATAAAAATTCACGGGAAACCATATGCCATCGTCTCGCTCTACCAGACTCCTTCTCGTGGATTTACAAAAAACGACTACAGAAAAATATTTGAATTAGCCCCCTCGGTAATCGCTGGAGGGGACCTGAATGCTAAGCACTTAGCTTGGAATAGCAAAACAACAAACAAAATTGGAAAACAATTATTTGAATTCACAAATGACAAACATCTGTCTATCTCTGCACCAGACTCGTATAAATTTTTCCCTCACAACACCAAACATAAACCTGATCTTATTGACATTGCAATTATCAAAAATAATTTTTACAGCCACGACAATTTCACCATTGATTAATTGGACTCAGATCATCGACCAGTTCTCTTGAGTCTTTACACTAACTGTGGCAAAGTCCCGGACACACCTCGCTATAACTTCGCAAAAGCAAACTGGCAAACATTCAATTCCACTTTAGAAACCGAAGTTATTTTTGGACCCGCGCCAACAAACTCTACACACATTAAAGAAGCCATATCTAATCTAACTTCTGGTATAAAAACTGCAATTCACGCTTCGGTCCCTCTGTATACCGTGAACAAATACGATCCTCCTCTCAGCTCCGAAATTGAAGACCTTATCGATACCCGTAATAAACACTGCCAAACGCATAGAAACACTAAAAGCTGCCTTCCCAAAAACACAAACAATCACCTGCGTAAAACAATAGCAATTGAAGTTCAGGAGCACAGATGCAAAAATTGGAATACAGAAGTCGGCAAACTTCAAATTAAAGATAACTCTATATATCGTATGACTAAAGCCCTAACGAAGCTGCGAACCAATATTCCCCCTCTTAAAAACCCGGATCAAACATTTGCACTTTCTCCAACCGACAAAGCAAATCTCTTGGCTGCAAATTACGAAAGTAACTTTGCTCCACACGTCAAGCTATCTGACCCGCAAAACATTACTGAATGTGAAAAAATTGTTTTCGACTTCCTCAAAATCCCAAGCACAGATAATATTAAGAAAATAAGCTATAAGGAATTAACAACACACATTAAAAATACTCAAAATAGGAAAACACCCGACCCTGATTCAATTTCAAATTTAGTCCTCAAAAAGCTTCCTATCTCGTACCTAGATCTCCTTACACTTATCTTCAATGCCTATATTCAACTAAACTACTTTACTGAAACTTGGAAAATGGCTCATATTCTAGTTTTTCAGAAAAAAGGTAAGGATCCATATCATCCAACAAGATACAGGCCAATTATTCTATTAAATACTACGAGAAAAATCTTTGAAAAAATAATTCACACTCGCATAAACTACCACCTCGAGGAAAACAGGATCCTTAAATCACAGCAATACGGTTTTAGAAAGGAGAGTCACCATTGGTGATGGAAAAAGGCTGGTTGAGAATTGGGATTCTCCGACTGGTGTCAGAGAAGTCCAAGATTTGGAAACTGGCGAAGCCCAAAAGGAGAAGGAGGAGGGAGAGTGTTCTGATTCCGAACCAGGACACCAACAGGAGAGTATTTTTGGGAGAAAAGGTTTTGGCACTCCTACGCCTTACCAGGTAAAAAGGAAAAATATGTCTAATGAGTTATCTGATATTTCTGGGATAGGAGTAAGGGAGAATATCAATAAAATAAATGAAGTAATTGTGGATGAGGTTAGGAAAAAAATTCAAAAAACGAACTCAGGTGATAGTGGGATAGGACTGGGAGAATTTAGTAATAGTAAAATTAGTGTAGAATTTTCTAACTCAAGTAACAATAATTCCAATTTAAATATTCAAAGGAAATATTGTTTGACGAAGAAAATTGGGTATGACACTTTTTAAGGTTACTTTATTGCAGAACTTAAATCTAGAAATTTTTATTATGTACTTGATGAAGGAGAGAGCTCAAATATAGATGAGGAAATACTTAAAAGGGATGAAAATACTGTCAGGGATATTTTGTTCAATCGTATTAGCATAAATGATTATGAAAATGATTTTATACATTTGAGTAATAAAAAACCAAAGGAGATTTTGGAGGTTATTAAAG
>NC_046658.1:23781193-23787415 GCF_010883055.1 Belonocnema kinseyi
TTAAGTAAAGAAAATATTTTAATTTGCCCTGCGATGTTAAATCTGTAACTATAATTGTTCTTTGCGAGAATTTCGGTTCTTTTATTCATATTTAAAACAGACTCTTCATAATTAAATAGTCCACCAACGTCCTGCCACAATTCCTCCTCGTCTTCCTCTTCATGAATTTCAATAGGAATAACTATTGTTTCCGAAAAAGATCCAAAAAAGATATTCACGAAGAAGGAGAGCTAGTAGGATGGCTCTGTGTACCGATTAATTTCGCGCATAGAGGATGATCCTAAAGCACCTGAATCCTCAATTTTATTTATTCGAATTTGATTTACTTGATTGTGATTCATGTTTGTTACATTCCAATCAGCACTGGCCACAGTCGACATGCATGCCCAACATGTACTCACATTTCGCATTTCGAAGGGAGCTGAGGAGCAGCCCTCGCAGAGCCTAGGTTGAGCCAGGTTTTGGAAGGTAGCAAAGTGAATTTGCTGAACGGACTCTTCCTCAAAGGGCCCTACGGGAAGTCTACTTTTCAAATGGCAACACTTGCACCTCCATAGCCAGAGGCCATTTACTTTTGCAGTCCATAGCATAGCTGACAGGTGCTTAATTGAAGAATGTTTTTCCTGGAGTGTTTTCCAATCGGGCTGGAAGGAAACGGAAAAATAAAAGAATTTGAAGAATGGAAATCGAAAAAGCAAAGGTAAAAATACAAAAAAAAAGATTAAAATAAAATATTTTGTTTATACTTGTAATTTTATGTTTAGTGACAAGCTTTAAATTTAAATAAATCTTTTTCTATTTTGACAAATTTATATTGTTCTTTTCAAATGAGAAAAAAATTATATCGAAAGGAAAGATTTTAAGAAGAAGGAGAAAAAAGAAAAATATACATTTCTCACAACTGAGAAGGTAACCCCAACTGGTAAATGATAAATCTTAGCCGTATTGTCGCTATCCTTTAAGAGGTATTCTCCCTCAGAGTCGGTTTCGTCCTTGTTGTCCATTTCAATTTCAATTTTCTTCGTAAAGAAAAAGAAAAGTGAATTAATTTCCTTCTAATCTGTTCTATGTTTTTAATTGTGAAATTCACTTTAAAAAAAAAGAAGAACAACAACAATATTCCTCTATACCGCCTTCAAATTATTTTACTTTTAAATTCACTTTCCCGAATTTTACTCCTCATGTCACCTATGCAAGAGTTTTCAATCGACTAGCCCTTACAAAAAGCCCTTAACTCATCTTTTTTTCGTAAGCGAATGCACTGGCAAACTTAATGACTCAAAACAATATCTCTTTTCCTTCTTTTTATTTTCTAAAGTTCCTTGAGAGCGAACAAAAATATTGGGTTAATTCTTTATTCAAAATTTCAGACAAAACACTCTTTTGGTTGTCAAATAATTCTTAGCTTAGTTTTCTCTGTTTCTTTAAAAATATTTATTTTAGCAATCGATATTTTTCACAGATCTCCAATAATCAATTTTTATGGGGTTATGTCTATTTTTAAGAGCGAAGATTTAAATTTCCGTAAAAGGAATGCATCTTAACTTACAAATTTTGGAAATTTAGGTTAGAGATTTATTTTATTTCCTTATTTGGCGCGAAAATTTAAATTTATATTTAAATAACATACATATATCAGTATGTTAAAATTTAATAATATTTGATATAGTACACTTCAAATTATACTTGTTAAAAATGAAGGTAAAATTTTTTTTCTTAAATATTCATGAGCTATTGCCTTCTTTATGTAAAGGCGATAAAGTTTTATAATTCAATGAAAAAACTAAATTTGTTGGAAATTTGATTCTAAAGATATAAGAGTATTCCCGAAATTCCCTGGGGTTCGTCTAAGCTTTAGTATAAATTAAGATATTGAATATCTTATGTAAGTTTCACTTTAAAATTACTAATTAACATTTTTTTTAATTATTCGCTAAAATTTAATTTAGAAGTTATCTTTCCCTTTTTCTATTTTACATATACACCTTTTTTATCCCTTTAATTTTTCTTAATTTCTCTTTTACAATTAGGTGAATATTACCATCAAATTTACTACATTCTTATTTTTAGGTACTTAATTGCTACTTTTCAACATTCCTGGACATCACGTCTGGTCGTTCACTTAAATTATCAGATAAGTAATTTCCATTAATAATTAATTTATTCAATTAAGCATATATAAATTCTAAGAATTATTTCTTGTTTTAAAATATATTTTTCTTTTGCTCCGGATTTTTAACCAAGCTGAAATATCTCCATCAATTAGAAAAAAAAGGTAGATATAATGGAAATGGGTTTCCTTTTTGAAAATGAATTTCATTGTTTGTTTTGATTTTAAGCAATTTTCGTTAGTTTGAGTTTTAGATTAGTTTCAACAATTCTGAGTTTGAGATATTAGGGATTTCTGCAGAAGTTTCTGTCACTTCTAGATTATGTGCATCCTTATTGGTGCTTAATGGATGAGCACACAATTTTAATTTATCAGTGTGAACTATTTTTGTTTTATTGGCTGCCATTCTAATTAAGGCATTTCTTTCGCCTAAAAATTTTTCTAGGACATAGGGTCCATGGAAGTAGGGGTCGAATTTATCTTTCCTCTTGTTTACTCTCAAGTACACTTGTTCTCCCTCCTTGAAGTATTTAGGATTAGATCTTTGATCTAATATAGTTTAGATTTTTCCTTAGTTAATTGAATTCAGTCCCAAGCTAGTGACTGAACATTATCCAATTTCTGAAAGAGTCCCTTTAAATATCCGAGATAAGTCTTATCTGATCCTGAAAGAGTGAAGCTATTTGGAATATTAGCCTATCTTCCGAATACTAGCGTATAAGAAGCAAAACCTGTAGCTTCATGTATGCTAGTGTTATAAGAAAACACAGCAAATCTAAGCCAATCGTCCCAATTGGTGATAGTATCGAATTGTCTTAAGTATTCAATCAATGTCTGATGACTACGTTTCAATGATCCTAATCTTTGTGGGTGATACGCAGTTTATTGAATTTTATTTATGCGAAAAATTTTGCAAAATGTTTTAATGCACTGGCTAATCAAATTTGATCCTTGATCAATGTGAATTATACGAGGGCAACCGTATCTTGAAATAAATTCCTCATCTAAAGCTATAGTCGCTGAATCAATATTCTTCAAAGGAATCGCATCAGATCTGGCTAACGGGGATACCCATACAGGAACTTGCAGAACTCTCTTCAATTTCACCTGCTGTACGTATACTCGTAATAGGATTTTCACTCCAGACATAGCTTGTCTGGGATCCAGCCAAAGTTTGGGGCGAAAGCGTCACCAAATTCAGACTAGGGCTAGATACTTGTTTCGGATTTTGAGGCAAACTTTCATTTAAAAGGCCCAAAAACTCGGAACCATCAGACTCACACTGCCTACCCCCTCCCACCTTGGGTCCGCTTTCATTGTGAAGCGTATCGCACTGATAATGTTTATTCAATTGAGTTTTACCACCAATTTCTTTTTCTTTACTTATGAGAGTCATACAAAACAACCGTTCCAATACTACCCCGAGATCTTCATTGCCATCGTCATCTCCGCGAGCGTCAACCATACCTACATACATGCGAACTGCAGTAATCACAGCAGTTAAGTTGGTGTTTGGCTCCATGGATTCATTTCTTTCTGAGGGGTTTCTCGACAGAGCGTCAGCATTTGAGTTGATTTTTCCTGGTTTTTGCGCAATAGTGTAATCATACTCACTCAGCTTTATTCTCCATCGAGCCAATCTTGAAACAGGAACTTTAAGCCCATGCACCCAAACTAAAGGTCTATGGTCTGTTACCAAAGTAAAATTCTGCCCAAAAAGATAAGGCCTAAAGTGCTTTACATTGAAGACAATGAAGAGCAATTCTTTTTCTATAGTAGAATAATTTAATTCTGCACTTTGAAGGGTGCGTGATGCGAAAGCGATAAGTAAGTCTTGTCCTATGGGACCCTGACTTAAAACTCCACCGAGTGCGTAATTCGACGCATCTGTGGTCAAAACAAATGGTTTCTTAAAATCTGGGTACTGCAATATGGGTTCAGTACATATCTTATCTCGAAGAATTTCAAAAGCCTCCTGTTGGTTTGTTGTCCAAATAAATTGAACAATGTCCTTGAGAAGTAAAGTCAGAGGTTTAGCTATTCTTGCGAAATCAGAAATAAATTGCCTGTAATATCCCAATAAACCGAGAAATTGTTTTATATTCTTTTTCCCTTTTGGAGCCGGAAAAAGTTTCACAGCTGATATTTTCTTTGGGTCTGGCTTGACCCCATCCTGAGAAATCACATGTCCCAAATAAGCAATTTCATGCTTAAGAAAATGACACTTCTCAGGCTGGAGAGCCAATCCAGCAGATTTTAATCGAGCAAGCAGAGCTCTCAATTTCCTAGAATGTTCTTCCAATGAAGAAGCATAAATCACAATATCATCCATATAGACGAATAATTCAACACCCTGGAGACCCGTGAGTACACAGTCCATTGCCATTTGGAAAGTCTCTGGTGCGTTCTTTAAACCAAATGGCATTCGAGTGAACTCTAAATGCCCATGTGGCGTTGAAAAGGCCGTTTTTTGTTGAGAATCGGGATCTAATCAAATTTGATGGAACCCTGATGATAAATCTAGGACATAGAAATACTTTGCTCCACCAAGTTGATCCAAAATATCAGTTATGTTGGGAAGCGGGTAAGCATCACCAACTGTTTTCTCGTTTAAGGAAAGATAATCTATAACCATCCTCCACCTTTTATTTCCTTCAGAATCTGATTTCTTGGGTACAATCCACAAAGGAGAATTGTAGGGAGAAACTGAGTGTTTTATTAATCCTGAATTTAATAATTTATTAGTTTGTTCCCGTATTTCGTCCTAGTGAATAGGGAGATAACGATATTGTTTAGTATTGACTGGAGTTTCGTCGGTAGTAATTATTTTATGAGATAAAATATTCTTAGCGCCTAATTGGTCAGAGCAAAGGGAAACGATCCTCGCCTATAAAAAGTTGATCATTTGAAAAATTTAGAACTGCTCTATGTTGATTTAAAAATGTTATTCCTATAATTCCTTCCTGAAGTATAGGGAAGTTCTGTGGAATTATTTGAAAAGCGGTTTCAAGTCCTTTTATCATTAATCTAACTTCTTCAAGAGTAGGTATTATGTCTGAGCCAATTTCTATTAAATTGAAAATTCGTTTCCGATTTATCTCTACAAAAGGCTTTAATCTATTTTCTTTAATCAAACTGACACTGGCTCCAGTGTCGATCATAAAATACATTTCTCGATCAGAAAAGCTACATTTTTCAATTCTACTGTAGGGACTGGTCCATCCTCCCCTAATTCCTTGAGTCTGAGAATGACTCTTTTATTTGAATCTATTTTAACAGATTCCGGTCTTTTCTGAAATAAATCATTATTTGACTTTTGATCCCGAAATTTTTGTCTTAATTGTTCACGCTTCAAGGAATGTTTTTTATGGAGTCGACAATCCTTAAAAGTATGATTATTCCTGTGACAATAGTGACAACTAGATTCCTCTCTGCCCTTTATACATCCTTTCTTTGCCAAATCAGGGCAATCTCTTTTAAAATGTCCTAACTTTTTACAGTAAAAACATTCCACCTTACTGATCCAATTGTTTGTATCCTCATATTTATTTTCGGTTCGCAAATGGGCTATTATCTTATTTGAATTAAATATTGGTTTCTGGTTTTATTTTATATTTGAACTCGAAACAGCTTCGGATGCTGTCTATCCTATATGCACTCTCTTCCAACTCTTAAACTTAAGATCCTCCTGATTCGCGAGTGCAATGGCTTTGTCTAATATGTTTATCTCTTTATCTCTTATTTAGGAATAAATATTGTAATCTAAACCACGTAAAAAATTTCCGATTGCTGTAGTTCTGTACACGGAGAAAAAAGTTCAGTGGCTCCTACCCTTGCAAGGGTTAGAGCCACTAAACGGAATAGTAAATTATGGACGGGCCACTACAAGAGTAGAATCTACTGAACGCGTGTTGAGTCGACTCTACTAGTCGCTGAAGAGTAGCTTCTACTACGCAGGCAGTCGCACGTACAATTCCTGTTCAGTAGAACATACCGAAGATGACTGCGATCCAGTGCTGCCAGACCAAATCGTTGGGGAATCCGTATACACTAGCGTTTAGGGTGGGGGGAAGTTCCTAAAAATCCGTAAAAATCCGATTTCCACAAAACTT
>NC_046658.1:23787515-23788746 GCF_010883055.1 Belonocnema kinseyi
TTATATGTGTGTATTTGTTTTTATATCAAATTTATATTTTAGACGTTACATTATCATCTTTTTAACATTTTTTAGATCAAAACTAATCATTTTGTTACATTATATAAAAGAATCTTTATTCGAAAAAAACCTATTAATAATATAAATTATTAAAAATATATATTTATTAAAAATTAAATTTCCTACCTTTTTAAGCATTTTCCTGTTTGAAATCTATACAAACTTTTAGCCTTCAATTTATGTGTTGGGAAAATATATTTACATTCTCTTTTTTGTTGCGTTGTCTAGCAGTCATTTGGTTTCCAACCAAAATATGCTTACAATATTATTCCTTTCCCACTTGTCACGTGAACACTTGAATTTTTTTCTCTTTGCATGAAAATGCATCATTATGCAAGGACCACTTTTCACTCAAATTTTACTTTTTGAACATAAATTAATTATATACTCCAAAGTTTGACACACTTGACACTTGAGAAAGTCGTGAAAAAGCAATAAAAGTTGTCTCGCAATGACGGCGATACATCTTTTAAAGTAAGAGGGGAGGTGTAACAGCATGCGCTGTTTTAGAACAATATGTCAGGGCGGTAGCACCCTATTACTGAAAGAATAAGTATTAATTATGATTGACAAGAGGAAATTACATGACAACTCCTCTCTGTACCTCGAATTAATAACTTCTAATAGCTAGTTGTAAAGGATCAGAAGTTAAGCATTTAAATAGCTATATACACTCAGATAGATCTATATATGCATATGTATATATGGATCTATCAATCCAAATAGGTTTGACACGCGCGATCTCCGACTACCGCGCGTGTGATCTCAACCGCGAACATACATAAATTATGTACCATGTAAAGGGTTGAAGCGACAAGGCTCCCCTCAGACGCCGTAAATTATGTTCTATAGCGCGATTTGACAGAAAAACGTCAATCGACGAGAATCGTAAAAATACGTTTCTGAGAATTAGAATCTCATTATTTTAGCTTGAAATATAAGGGCGGCGCTTAACGAACCTCATCATGATAGGTTAATTTAACATTAAATTATGTGACGTCAACAATTCTATTGGCTAGAAGGACAATTCCCACCCTTTTTTGGTAAAAACCGAGGTTATAAATATATGCAAGAACATAGAAAAAGCTGAGATATTTGTTCTATTTATATCTCTATCTGCGTATATTTTGAGGTTACGTTATTTCAAGTATAAAATATAAATTATATAAAT
>NC_046658.1:23788846-23797434 GCF_010883055.1 Belonocnema kinseyi
AAAACTAGGAATGGATTCTTAAGCACATACAAATTAGATTTATTAGGTCTGAATTTTTCTAATTTTTTGGTTTACAACTAAAATATTAAAATAAGATATTTTTTATTGCTAAATGTATTATACATATTTGTTTCAAAAATTGAATGTCTGAATTGTCAAAAAACTTTTTGATTTAAAAGTCACTTTTTGACAGTAAAATTAAAATTAAAAATGAAACTAAAATTAAAATTAAAAAAAATAAAATTTTTGGTTAACTTTATACTTACAACTAAGGACCGTCAGAGGGCTATACAGTCGATTTTACTGAACAGATAGTCAGCCTTCGTACTCTTCTGTTCAGTAGAATCAACACAACGCTGTTTAGTGTTCTTGAATCAACGAGTAGTTACTATTACTATAAATCAGCTTACTAAACGCGAATAGTAGCATATACTCTACCAGTTCTCTCCGTGTAAGCTTTATGTATTCCAATGCCCTCTTCCTCTGGAGTATTTTCTAAAACTTGTGAAACTAATCTATTCAGAGTCAGGTTTACTCTTGCTCCATATTCGGGAACAGTTTCATCCGGTTTAATTTTGACGTTAGCTAAATCTTGCATAAGTTGACTTATGTCTTCGTTTTGAGAGTAAATTTGATTTAAAGTTCTTAAAATTTCATCTAGAGTGATCCCCCTACTATCCTGTATATACTGTCTCGCTTCTCAAATTATTTTCATTCTTATTAGCATGGTCAAGCATGAAATGTCAGATGGATTAATTAATGAAAGTTCGGCTCTACAATGATCATCAAATATCGTGATAGACACATTTTTTCCATCAAAAGAGGGAATCATCCCTTGGACTATTTTTGAGATTTTATTAAAGTCATGTGTTCCGGTCAAAGCAATTGAATTATCTGATAAGGGAGTAGGAAGATAGACAGGTGTTTCATGTCTTCTCAAGGGAGAAGAATTTCCAAGATCTGAATTTGTAGGTTGACTAATATCGCTTGTCAAAGAATTTTTAGAAAACTGTAAAGCCTGTATTATCAAGGAGGTTTCAGCCACTGCACCCGGATCAACAGGACCCTTATAAATTGTTTTTCTTTTATTTCTTGAAACTGAAGGTTCAGTTTCATCACTGGACGAGAGCGGGGGATCGCTATCCCGAACCCTTTTTTTCGCTCGCAATTTAGGCATTTTCAATTCTATTAGGCTAGGACTTACTTGAGGTTATAATTAAATTTCGCACTTTATATTAACACTTTTTCTCGTCTTAATAAAAAAATTGAGAAATTTGCGCAATATTCAAATTCTGACTATACACGATAAGACCAAGAGAAATAATCACTTCACAGTTTAAAAAAAATTAAATTTCCACTTCTTTGAGATGATCTGGAAGTTCGAGCTAAAGTTCCATTTGAAGATCTAGTAGACCTCTGAAAAAATCTTCGAAGTTCTGAAACTCTAGAAGTTCCCTGATGCGTAACCTTTCACAGGCCGCCCAACGCTGCGATAACCCTTTACGGGTCCGTAATCAGAAACGATGATCAAATGTTAAGATTTTCCAAATAAATGAAAATCCTTAAGCCAATGATTGTTAGAGGAATGCCTGGTAATCTCTTTCAATCATAAACTATCCACCCCTGGATTCACTGAACGAGTTCAATTAAAATAGAAAAACCCTTTTTTCAGTAGAAAAATTACTCTGATTTTTCCTTTTTTTTTTTAATTTTAAATTTCTCTGTTTCTTAATTAATTTGGAAATATTCCAATTCCAGGAAACCAGTAGGTATGTGGCTAGGTGAGATACAGAATTTATAGTATCCTTCACGGAGATATACTTCCATGCAGATCCAACCTTCTCCGTCGTCGTAGATACGGCAAATTTGTAATGGTGGGAAATCCGGATCAGAAAGAACTTCAACTAGTCTCATCAGAAGTGAACTTGGATCAGACCTTTTTATATTTGTCACATTACTTCAAAAAAAAGATATTAAAAGACCAGAATAATTTACAAATTATTTTCTTTGATTTTTCTTTTCAAAATTAAAAGTCCCTTCTTTACAAAATACAAAACCTTCCCTTTATTTTAAAAGAAAATTTTCTTTTTCAAAATTCAAAATTTCTCTCTTCCAAAATTTTAATTACATAAGTATTGTCAACAAAAAGCAAAATACAGAATTTTTCACGAAAACCCAACAAAAAAAATTCTCTGAACTTTCCTTATTATTTTTTATAAGTTAACTAAAGAAGGAGAGTTAATTTTTTTTTTATTAATTTTTATTCTGCGAAGTAGAAAAAACTCTGCTCTCGAGAATTGTGTTTCGCTTTTCTTGCTGTAATTTTTGAAGGAAATCATCTAATTTTTGCATTCATTGGGGTATATTCTTGCGACTTGTTGGTGGTTCCAGGTAAACACGTTTACATCCTTTAGGGTCCATGATCTTTTTCCACGCCTGAAGGCTGTCCATAGTGATTGAGAAACTTAGTTGGTTCAAAACAAGTAGAAAAGTCCCATACTTGGTCAGGCGAACCTCCTTGAACTTGTTATACTGAACCAGTGACCCAGTTCCCACAGTCGGGCAGTGTAATCTCACACAAGCTGTCACCAATTTGTTACGTCTCCAGCGCTGTTGTCGATTTGAAGACTTGTAGATTTCGATCTGCTTTATCCTGGATTCGTTGCCGACGTTAAGTAATAAAAATCACTAGCCGCGCGAACTGGTCGAGGTTCAAATAACAGACACAACACAATTATTTAGAGAACAAATCAATAGTTTTTATTTAACTTCAATTTAAATATTGAAGATCCTTTAATGAAGATTAAATGTCCTTTTCCGTCGCCGAGAACAGTTTGTTTACACAAATAAGATTTCGTTCAGGTTTGACATTTTTAAAGTTTTAATTAATTAAAACAATTTTAATTAAATGGTTTCTATTCTCACTTCACTTAAAATATAGTTCGACTCAAGTCGACCACGGCGAACCGTACCGAATTACCGGAGTAAATAAAGTTTTTTGGACTTGAATTTCGATTAACAATTTAACAGAAAAAATATTCTAAGTCCAATTTTCATAATTCAGAGAGCGAGTGTCGCAGATTTTTTATTTGAAATACAAACGGAGAGACGCAAATATCTGAGCTTTTTCTATGTTCTTGCATATATTTATAACCTCGGTTTTTACCAAAAAAGGGTGGGAATCGTCCTTCTAGCCAATAGAATTGCTGACGTCACATAATTTAATGTTAAATTAACCTATCATGATGAGGTGCGTTAAGCGCTGCCCTTATGTTTCAAGCTAAAATAATGAGATTCTAATTCTCAGAAACGTATTACAGAACATAATTTACGGCGTCTGAGAGGCGCCTTGTCGCTTCAACCCTTTACATGCTACATAATTTATGTATGTTCGCGGTTGAGATCACACGCGCGGTAGTCGGAATTCGCGCGTGTAAAACCTATTTGGATTGATAGATCCATATATACATATGCTTATATAGATCTATCTGAGTGTACATAGCTATTTAAATGCTTAACTTCTGATCCTTTACAACTAACTATTAGAAGTTATTAATTCGAAGTACAGAGAGGAGTTGTCATGTAATTTCCTATTGTCAATAATAATTAATAATTATTCTTTCTGATAATAACGATCTATTTAAATTTCTAAATATACTGAATGTCTTATCATTTGAATTATTTCAAATTTTTGCCGCTCTTAAGACTATTAACTGGTAAGTACTCAGTAATAGGGTGCTAGCGCCCTGACATATTATTCTAAAACAGCGCATGCTGTTACAGATCACTGCACCCAGATCGTGTTAAACCGCTTTTTTTATACTAATAACTAATAGTTTGAATTTCTTTATAGACGTGCTAGGAAACGTGTGAATATTTTTTTTTCGGAGTGTTCTGAAGTGGGGTGTGGAAGCTGTAATTGTGAATACCACATACAGCCTACACAGGCGCTTATTAAACGTAAGTAAATAACTTATTTATTTAAATTAACATTGAAAAAAATATATTAGGCTAAGTAAAACTAATGTAGAGAAGTTATTTGACGTATTTACGTTCCAATTGCAAATTTATATGAAGGTAAACATAACCTCACTTTAGACTGTAAAACATGTGCATTGTATGATGTACACAAAATGGGTGTACCACTTTGTAATACATTAGTTTTACTTGGTCTTATATAATTTTTCTATGTTAACCTAAATAAATAAGTTATTTACTTACGTTTATTAAGCACCTGTGTAGGCTGTATGTGGTCTTCACAATTGCAGCTTCCACACCCCATGTCAGAACACTCCGAAAGAAAAATTCATACATTTCCTAGCACGTCTATAAACAAATTCAAACTATTATTTATTAATATAAAAAGCTAATTTTATCACAGTCAATCTTTAATTTTCGCGTCCCTTCTAGAAAAAAATGATTGGATCCGATTGGGATTGATTGAAGGTTGAATCGTTCATAATCGGTGTTAATCGGAGCAGAAATTGTAGATCGTTCTTAATCATTTTCAATCGGCACAAGCGTTTGAATCGTTCGCAATAAGGTAAGCACGCCTGCGCGTTTGTACAAAATTTGTACACGGAGAAAAGTAGATATTGAAAAGCATACAAAATATTAAAGGGCAATGTGTGTTTATATTGAAAGTATAAGATGTGTGATATTAACAGTTAATATCTAAGATATTATAAAAGCTCAATTTTATCGGAGCAATGTCGCTGACGTGTGGCATGGCGAAAAAAATTTTAACTCCGCTTTGTCTGTATCTTGGGCTTTCATCGTGTGTATTGTGGTTTTTTGGATATCTGTAGCACTATAAGTTTTGGTGGAAAATGGATTAAATGTTTTTGGATATGTTATAATTTTCTCAAAAAATCTGTTTCACACCAAAATCGTATAATTATGCAAAAAGTCGAATGCTTGAGGATTCGGATTTTAAAAACATATGACTACGATATTAACATTCTTTTGCATTTTATAGAAAATGGCATGCTTCACATGTAATTATTGCACAATTAAAAAATATTTCTAGAATATCCTAGATTCTGCCCTTTAATATCTTGGATATTGTCAGTTAAAATATTATTTTTAATATCTACGGATGCTCTACTTCAGTATCTAGCATTCTGTCCCATTGTTAAATCGCTAAGATATTACCTATTAATAACTAGATAGTCTGTGCTAACATCTATTTTTCTCCGTGTACTTTGAAATTTTTGTAATTAAGGGTGACTGCGAAAAGATTATAATATTTGTAGATAAATAATAATTATGCATAATAATTTGGATATACGATTTCGAAATTAAAAGTATATTGACGAAATTCGCATCGAGTTTGAAATGTATCATATTATTTCGCATTAAAACAATTCATTAGGTAAATTATTATAATTTTAACACAGATAGAAACTTTTTTTGTAAAGAGAGTCATAAAATATAGAGCATTTGTATTTTTAAAATAACAAAGCTGATTTAATCAACAGTACTCTTTAACCTGACTGATTACTAACTACACTTTAATTTACATTATGTATTACACACTATGAATTTTGTACGCCTTCTACATTATAAGTGTTTCGCACTATTTAAATAAATAGTTGATTATAATATAACTCAGAAAATCACTATAAAAATAATTGGAAAATCTGTTAGTGGTAGTTCCTTGATCACGAGGGAATTATTTGAAATATTTAAACAGTTTTTTTTTTATCGAAATGTAATTTAAAAACAAAAAGTAAATAACCATTTTCAAATAATTCCCGCTGGATCAAAGTGCTGCCACCAACATGGCCGTGGCCGACCTGAAAATCACCTCTCGTCCCGATTGAGAACGATAGCCGACCTCAATCGTTCTGAATCGGTCCGACCCGATTAAGAAACACCTTTGGGAACGATTGGATATTAGTTTCAATCGCTCGCAATCGGATCCAATCATTCTTTTCTGGAAGGGGTTTAAGCACACGTTCTATACATACTCCCTCTACTCCATGGACCGAAAATGGCGGGTGCACATACCCGTCTATTTAGGTGCTCTAGTCCAGGTATAGCGTGCTGCAAACTACCTGCACCATTGTCGCCTTCATAACATATCTTTCCTCTACGATATTAGCATAGGTATAGCACCAGCCCAACTTGACCCTGGCGGACCGAAAGAACCGAATAGAGCTTCTGCAGAAGGTGACTTTAAGCGCATCCATAATAGCTCAAGTAGTATGTTGCGCGCGAAGTTTAAAAATAAAATTCTCTCTCACTTGCATCGCAGCATTGTTGTCTGAGGTTTCCACTGTTTGACGCTAGCATCCAGACAAAATTCTTAAAGTTAAGACGGAACCAGACACCTCATCTCCGACGGAACTAGGGTACTATATAAGACAGGAATATGCAACCGCCATTCTGGTTCCTAGAAAATTCGCGGGAAAACATGCGATAAGCATATTCTAGTTTATAATTAAAATTAAGCTGAGAATATAAGAAAAATAGTCTGCTGCAGTGCTCCGTTTTGTCAAAATAGAACCGAAGATGGATATAAATTGTACCGTTTTCCACTAGGACAAAAAAGAGACTTTTAAAATGGATCATAAATTGTAGACGCGACAAATGGGAATCAAATTCGAATTCAAGATTATGCAAAGTAAGTACTCATATTTATCACCATAACAATGTAATTTAAATGTTTGGGGTCTGAAGCTTATGTTAACATGTAATTAAATTGCCTATGAGCATTTTTTTTATATATTTAAACGAAATAAGATCCAGAAGAAAGTAAGGTTAGGAACCCGTTTTTCTAGAGAATGGCGCACGTTAACCCACGAAAATAAAAAAGACGTCTGATATGAAATGTAATAGCCATCTTAATAAACTTTTGGAGAAGTATTGTATTAGTTTTTTACATACAGTCTATTATTATTTGTTACTAGTCATTTAATAAATCATAAGATTATAATTTTATTGCACGCCTATTTATAAGCTGTGTAACCTTTAGTTTAATATCATAAATTTTTTGGAAAATGTGTGGGTTAAAAATCATACAGTCTAATTTAAATATTCTATATATTATGTCACATGTAATTTTATTTATAATTTATGTGTTGATAATAATGCTTTAGTATAATTTTAAAATAAATAATCTATATCATGTAAATGTATTTATCATGTTTTTTAGGTACATTTTGACCAACTCAAATAACGACTTTATATCAAATGTGATCTAGAAATTAGGTTTCAGAGAACTATAACTGAAAGTTAAAAAATATTTGTTTTTTCAATTTAATAATAACATATTATTTACTATATGTATGCATTTTTATATTCATTTCGAATAATATACAACTTCAAATCAATAGTTAAAATCAACGTGTTATCGGTAAGTAGAATAATTTGCCATTTTCTCTTATCAAATGATCATTACATTATAAAGTTTAAAAACATTCATATTTCTAATAATATTATTATCTTAAAATATTATAGCTTACTTTGTTTTAATTTCGTTACTCACTACTATTTAATTAGGTTTTAGACCAAAATTCATCTCTTAAAAATTCGATATCAAGTTAGCGATTTTGAACATGGCAGAGAACCACAATGGCGGTTGCATAATCCCATCTAATATAGTACCTTAACGGAACGCTTATTATCTTCTACTAAAAGAAGATACACTTGAAGGCTACTTCGGTCCATGTAAATGGCAGGTATTTTATTCCTTTTAAGTTTTTAACGCTGCAAGAAAAAGTATTTGCGATTAATCCGTGAGTTTCGAATGCAAATTTTAACGTAGAATTCAAATTTCAACAATTTAAAAGTTGATTTTGCTGTTTTTTGAGTTTTTTAAAAAGGAACCGAATGGGGACCCAATGGGGTCCTCACGGGTACTTTGTAGAGGCTCCATTCGGTTTTTTCGGTCCACCAGGGTAAGCACACACAGGCATTTATGCATGCAGGGTAGGTTCTCTTACCACAAGCAAGTACTACAATCTAAATTTTATGCCATCCCTGGCGGATCGAAGAAACCAAATGGAGCCTCTACAAAGTACCCATAAAGACCCTATTGGGTCCTCATTCGGTTCCTTTTTAAAAAACTCAAAAAAACAGCAAATTCAACTTTTAAATTGTGGAAATTCGGATTCTACGTTAAAATTCCCTGCAGAAGGTCACGGAATAATAGCAATAGTTTATTTTTGCAACGGTAAAAAGTTTTAAAAAATATAAGATGTATAACGCCTGTTGACTGCTACACTTCAAACGCATCGCCTGTAAGTAGCAGCTGAGATGAGTTGGGAGATTGCTCATGTAATGAAATAAGAGACTACGTCAAAATTCGACTGCTAAAAGCGCCCTCTTGGTTTGTGGGTCAACTCCTCGGAGTTACTTAGCAGTTTTCGGCATTTTCAGACGTTCCGCGTCGGTAATTGCTGAAGTTAGAAAATTTTAAAAATGAGTTACCACCGCAGTTACAATTATAAGAATTACCATAAATGTAAATGATGTACTGAATATTTATTTACCACTCGAATATTAAGTGTTTATTATATAATTATTCTAGTGATTCACAATTATTAGTGAGTAGTTATATAATGAAAACTAATTATTTATTT
>NC_046658.1:23797534-23800504 GCF_010883055.1 Belonocnema kinseyi
GGCGCATACTTTGAATAAAATATTTGTTATCATTCTCTTGAAATAAATGTGTTTTTTTCTTGAAAAAATACCGGTTTCATATGTATACACCTGGTAGATGAATTTCAACTAAAATGATAAATCTTCAACAACAAAAATCAAGTTTCAACAAACCCCTACAACTATTAATGTAAAATTTTTTAATTTTTACCTGCTAAATGTTTCATTGTATACAATTTTAAGTATTCCTTCAAAATTGTTAAATTTCACTTTACAGTGTAAAATTAATTATTTAACTAAGCATTGGTTTTAATGATTTTTTCAACTATAAAATGTTATAATAATAAATAAAATTTTTAAATAATAATTCAAGGATAATTTTCAAATTCTATATACCATTTTAAAACATAAGTTTCTGTTAAAAAAAATTAAAAGAAAAATGTTCTCAGCAAGTATGCATCGCTGGAAACAAACTTTTTGAAAAATCATTTTCGAAGCAATGTTTTTTGGCTTCTGACATTGGTTTTATTAAAAAAGGGTTAAGTGCATTTTTTACCTAATTTTTATGCACAGAAAGTTTTCTTTTAATTTTGAATGAAAAATTAAATACGTATATTTAATATCATATATACATGCATACATACATACATGCATACATATATACGTATTTATACATATATAATAATAAAAATCATAATTACATAATTTTCATACATTTCTTTTAATGTTTAACAAAGTTCTATTTGTTCACACAATTTTCATTTGCTCAAGCAGTTATTTTTCGATAACTATTGAATAGAATACATATAATTAATTACGATGTCAAACGTATTTTTGGAAAAGTAATTATTCAAACAAATGATATTTGTTTAAACAATTAAAAAGTGGTAAATTTTTTCTTTCTATACACTATAAAGTCAGAAACATAATGATATGTGTTCTATTTTATTGTAATTCTTCTAGTTACCGAAAAAAAACTGCTTTAGCAAATAAATATTGTTTAAAGAAAAAAATTTTATTAAACAATAAAATAAATGTGTCAAAATTAATAATTATTCAACAGAAAGTAGCATATGATACCAATTTGAATAAAATGGGACATCTCTGGCTCAATTTAAAAAATTTTTTAAATAAACAATAATTAATTCTTCAAATAATTACGTAATGTTTTTAGACAAATTTACTACTCCAATCAATGACAAAGTATTTCATTTCAATAAGAAAATAAGATCATTTTTTAAATTTCTGTGGAATAAATATTTGTTTAAATAGTTTACATTTTTTTAAGCAATTGAAAATTGTTTTAAAAGTCATAATAAATATTAAAATTATATATTAATGAATATTTCTTTGAAAACGACTACGGGAATTGCTGAAAAATAACAATAAGCATATCTGCGACAACTTATTCTAATTTTAATCTTTTTTCATTGCGAGTGACATATCGTTGGAATCGCAAATAAACGTACATTTCGAATATAATATTTTCAAATTGGTGATAGAAAAATAAAAAATTTCCTATTTATATTTGGAAGAGATAATTTAGCACGAAAGGTAATCAAGAATTATTCAAGTTTTCAAGGCGACCTCAAAGTCAAATCAGAAACTGGTTCAAAAATTTCAAAATTGGAAAATTTTAATTTGAAATTTTTTTTTAAATAAATACTTTTCAATATGAAGCAATTAAAATTCGAGAATTTGGAAAAGAAAACTAAATTGAATGTTTCAATCTTTGTAAATGTTTTAATTCAGTATTGAATGTGAAAGTTCAGAGATCTAAAACTGTAACCATTCAAAAACTTCGAATTTGTATTTATTTTTATTTTACACAATGAAATTTTTAACTTTTTAATTTCAACCAGTTCATTTAAAATAAGGGCCGCATTTTGGGGCGTGCAAGCCGTGCGGTTGCACAGAGCGCCATGGTTGAGGGGGAGGGAGCATGCGATTTTACTCCCTGCCTTCTTCGACCTGTGTTTTCAGGTTTCTGGAAAGGTGACAACTTGGTACCTGTTTGTACAAGTCTAGTCTCAAGATCAGTAATAGCTTTTTCACTTATCCATTCAAAGATCTGAACTAAGATTCATAACAACTTCAGAATTTGGCTATTTTTCAAACGAATAGGGTCAGTTTTTTACAAATTTAATTAAGAACGCCTTTCCGATTAATTATAATAATCGCATTTTCAAGATTTATTATTTAAACTGCTTTCATGCGCAAATTAATAGTTTGGGCATTTTTTGAAAAATAGGCCTAATTTGTTTACGGAATCAACAAAGAATATATTTCTAATCACATTTTCCTACGATACCTTGCAAATTTACAATAATGATTTATTATACAAATAAATTTCCTAAACAAATTCAGAACTTAACTTTTTTTAGATTTTGAACCATTTGAACATTTAAAAAAAATTAATTTTTATAAGAAAATGTATGCACTATATATTTAATAAGAATTAAAAAAGAAAATAAAACTCTATAATGGTAAAAACTTTCATTTTCATTAGTTTCAGTAAGTATCTATTTTTATTAATTTCTTAAAGTAATTTCATAATCTCTTCAGTTAAATATTTTGCTTTATCAAGATTTTCTGTAGTATATTTTTTCTTGCAATACTTTTCTCCATATATTTTACTGTGATTAATCAGTCGAATATATGACCAATATTATAATCACTTATTGTAAAATGATTTTTACATTCTCATCAGAGAAGGTATTAGATTTGTGTAAAATTTCACCTCCCAGTTTTTGTAAAATGTCCACGTTTTGAGACCCACTGAATCCGAAAAATAAGTTTTTACGAATGTGTCTGTTTGTATGTCTGTATGTCTGTCTGTCTGTGATCACGATAACTTTTGTAAAATGTAATCTATTAGATTGACCTTTTTACACTCGTTTAGTGTCCTAAACTGAAGGTCAAGTTCGTTAGCCAGCCATTTTGGATGAAAATTCAAAAAGTGGGCACTTTTTGAATATTTTTGAGACCACT
>NC_046658.1:23800604-23803870 GCF_010883055.1 Belonocnema kinseyi
ACTAAAATGAACAATTTAAGCGAAACAACGCATGATAAGAAAAAAAGCCAGGAGAAGAAAAACTTAGCCTTTTGAAAGCCTTACAGGACTACGATAACAACTTTTTTAATTTGGTCGAAAAATTAAACATTCCAAATTTCATCCCACCAAAAATAATGAAAAATTAAAAAATTCCATGTTTTGGTCAAACTATGCAAGATACGAAAAAAGTGAAAAAGCTCAAAGCTCAAAGAGCTATAATTTTCGATAGGACACACGGAGAAAAATGGATGTTCAAAGGGTAAGATTGTAGCACCTAATACGCAGATATTGATGCTAAACATTTAACATCTTTTTGAGATGTTAGGCGTAAAAATATTTTTATGTTAAACTGAAACACATTCAGATGTTAAAACCGTTCGAGCGCATGCGCATCGCGCATTGCAATTTCACGACTATATTTCAAAGCTATATATATTCAATATTAAAATTATGGAATATTACAATTTTGGAACATTTCCAAAGAATAAAAATTAGATGTACTTAGATGAAATTGGATAACGACTTTTTTAAGTTTAAAGACGAGAACAACGATCTTATGTTTTAGGTTTATTGACTTAACACATTTGACAAAAGGTTTATAAATTTGAAATAAAATTTGAGTTTATGTAACTTAAAATAGATAGAATATTTAATTCAGATTACAGATCGTTCGTTCTTCGATTATTCATCCCCGTTTCTATTTTTAATTAGAAATATTGAATATAACCTCAACTTTACTGAATGCATCATCTGGTCGACATTTTATACCCCTTATCTGTTTTTCGTTCGTGTACTAACATTAAAGTTTAATTTAAAATTCGCAAATAAGTTATAAATTAATTCCTTAAATGACCATAAATAAGTAAACTCCTCAAATATTTACAGACGTAATTTGACATAACCATACATGTAATATCTCGGATTTTTCAGTAGAACATTTTGAATGTTAGACGGTAACATTTCACATTTTAAGATCTACAGATGCTAACTTCGAATATCTAGATTGTTGTCCTATAGTTAAACATATAATATGTTAACCCAGAACATCTAGATTTTACTTTTGAACATCCATTATTCTCCGTGCAGTTAGTTTTTGCTTTAGTCGCAAAGAATAACATTCTACATAAAAATATTAAATTTGTTTTAAAAAAAACGACACAAGGTATGAACTTAAATTACCAAACAACAGTTGTTCGCCTAAAAAGATCCATAAATTTATTATTAATCATTTTTCGATTGAACGAGTAGATCTTCTTTTAATCGTAAAACATAAAATAGAAAATGCAAAAATGCACTTTTTGGAAAAAGCACAGAAAAGACGAAAGAGAACATAGGCTCCTATATAATACCCTATATAGGTTCCTGTATTAGACCCTATGCAGATGCGTAGTAGTTTTTATTTAATCGTAAAAAACAACATTAAAAATAAAAAATTATAAAAACAAGGAAATAAGAATTAGTATGATTCAATTTTTATGCATATTATGAATTGTAATGATATACATTTATTGACATGATACATGTTTCAGAGCAGCTTAGAATACAATTTAAAGCAAAATAAGAAACAAATACAAAAATAATCATAATAAATACAATTTACTTTTTATTTTGCAATTTTTTAATAAGTACTCCCAGGCAGAGTTACATAAAAATGTATTATAATTGATATAAAAGTGTTGTGTATAATGTAGAAAAGTGCACATGTTGGACAAAATCGAGAGCGAAGCACGAGCTACGTGATGAGAATGTGTTCGTTAAAGCCAAAAGAGCTTTAACAAAAGAGAGTTCAAAATCACAAAATTACAGTTGTCGGTACGCTCACCTTTGATTTTAAAAGGTCTGTGCCTGAATGCGGAACGAATGCGGAACAAATGCAAAGACTAAGTGCGGTCTGAATTTAAAAATGTTTGCGCAAGAATGTGCGAAAATATAAAGACCGAGCTCGTAGCGCGTGGTAAATACATAATCGAGCGCGAAGCGCGAGATAAATGTACAATCGAGCGCGAAGCGCGAGAACCAACAGTTGCGCGCCCTAGGGGATGAGAATGTGCCCGCATAGCGAGCAGATTTTTTATGTTTAAATCCACGCTGGAACAGAGGTCTCTCAAATTCACATTCTATGCGCATTTGAAATTTTTTCTTTTACTAAGGCGGGCCTAAAATCAGTGCATTAATTTTAGTACAATTAAATTACAATGCGGCTATATACGAGGTTATTGGAAGTACTCGCATTTGTCTAAACATTTGATAAAAACGTTTAGTGCTGCACAATCATTTATTCTGTATCGTGATAGGGTACCCACGCGAATTCGTGTACAAATAGAAGTTATGAAAGTAAAAATGATTATCGTGGTATTTTACTGAACTTTATTTCCAAATAAAATAATTGCAAGCAAAGTAATGATTCGCGCGCAGAGCGCGCGTATGAGCTTTTATTTTGGTTAAAAATTCGCCTTGTTGGTCGATAGAATGATTTATTTAACTGAAAATTCAACTAAACGCAGTTGATAATGAAGCTATTTCGTTGAAAATTTAAAAAGGTTAACGAATCCAGTTAAATATTTCTTCAATTCAGTTAATTTATATTTTTCATTTGTAATGAAACTATTTTATAAAAATTGTCCTTTCTGAGTTGAACATTCCTGTATTTTGTTGAAAATTCGTCTTCTTTGTACTCTCTAAATCTGAATCAGTATATGTCTAATTCAAATCAGCGTATATACACTGCTGAAACAGTGAATACTAAGATTTAAATTTTTTTACGATATTGACTACGTTCTAATTGAATTTGCTTGAAATTAAAAAACAAAAAACATATATCAAACGATTTTTGTATCAGAATCTCTGAAAAACAAATGATCAACTTTAATTTTTTTAATTAGACTAATTCAGAGTGATCAAAATTGAATAATGTAATTGAAAAATAATGTTTAATTCGAAGCGATTACAATTTTACAATTAAAAATTTGTCAAAGCTAAGGCTTTATTATTTAATGAAATATGAGTAATTATTAACCACTTAATTAACTATAAATATAATATCACATTTCAAATCGTTAGTAATATTCTTTTCAAATTAGTATTAATAATTTATCGTATCGATAATCAGGAAAAGTTCCACGAAAAATAATAGTTATATCAATTATTATTAAACTTAAAAAAATATATAAAAATGGTAACCATACTAATTCAGATTTTCTTTCAGCTGAACCGAAAGAAGTAGAATATTAGTCAACGATTCTAAT
>NC_046658.1:23803970-23806744 GCF_010883055.1 Belonocnema kinseyi
CGACAGTACTATACGGTAGCGAGACATGGACTTATCAAGAAAAAGATAAGAGTAAAATTAACGCAATTGACATGAGATTCATGTGCATAATATGCGGGAAAAACTTGATGGACAAATTAAGTAACGAGACAATTCTAAAATAATGTGGTGCAGAAGAGACGCTAGTAGACACGTGGGTAAGAAGTCGGTTAAGATGGTTCGGACATGTTGAGAGAATGCCAAATGAACGACTAACGAAACAAATGTATCAAGATAAAGTAAATGGCAGCGTCCCCAGAGGTAGATCGCGGAAAGAATGGTTAGAATGTGTGAATGAGATTCTAGTTAGAAGAGACATAAGAAGTCACAGAAACACGAGAGACTACATGAAAAAATGCATGAACATAAAAGAAGCTAGAGAAGTATGCCAGGACAGGAAAGTATGGCGGCAAATAGTTAATAAAAAGAGTGTCAGTAGAGTGAATGGCGCCTGAAACAAAACACCTTGGCCACTAATGGACCCAAGTGGGGAACCTGACGTAACGACTTCGTGAGGTTCTTCGCTTGGGGTGATTGCTAGAGAGATTGATGCATGAGAATTCTGGATCAATCTGAAAAATCTCTATCCCTTCCACTCACTACTCCTTTCCCCTACCGAGTGAGTCACGTCTACCCTGAAAGGGAAATGGTTTAATGGTGTAATAATAATAATAATATAAAATTTCTGGCAAATTTTCGAATTTGTCCGGGTAGAATTCCTTCCGCCGCTAGAGTGCGCCGGAACATTGCCTGGTGCCGCTGTGGCAACACTGACAACATGGTATCCTAACCTATAAGTAGCCTTTCGCGCGCTAGTTAACTATTGTTTTGTCATTATAAAGAAAAATATGAAACAAGGCAGTAGGCCAAAGCTTTATTAGGCAACATCTTTATAAGGGTACCTTTTCACGGAGCCCTGTTTTAAATTAATCGTGGAATTAATATTTTTCATAGGATTCATTACAAGCTGCTTTGTTGGTTTATGGGGAATTTGATTGATTGAGAACCTAGATACGAACGCGATGTGTCAAATTAATTCATCAGTTCACTCGAATTCGACCTGCGTGAAAAGGCACCCTTAGAGGTTATGTCAATGATTCAAATCTGTCAAATGCAGTGTCGCCCATGTATATTACGTTCGTCATTTTTGATATGTATTGTACATAGATTTCTACGTATATTACGTCGTTTATGTATTATACGTTGAAAACCTCGAGGGACATGTCACAACCCATCTCTGCCAACTAGAGCTCGGGAGTCACGGATTAATAATAAGGAGACCGATCTCCGTACAAACGTTCTGACTGCGGTAACTGTACATTTATTGCGTTTAAACAAAATGCTTATAAGGAAGGGGGCATGCGCACTGTGATTTGCTATCTCCTTTTCTCCCGCGAGAAGTGTGTGAGTGAGTGCTAGTGCTTGACAACTAAAACAACAGATTACCTAATATTATACTATCACATTATTCAATCTGCACATTTTATATCATTTAATGATTACAATTAAATCTGTATTACTTACCCATACTTTCCAGGTCACAATTTGTCAACTTAATTCTGTACAAAAATACGGAAATAAATAAGCACGTATATTGACAAACTCAATTGACAATATTTACAGGAACATAACCTCAGTATTTAGTTGTGATTCAACACAACACTCACTCGCACATTTCTTGCAGGAGAAAAGGAGATAGCAAATCACAGTGCACAGGTCCCCTTCCTTGGAGCATTAGGTTTAAACGCCTAAGTCGGGCAATAGATGTACAGTTACCGCAGTCAAAAATCGAGACACTTTGTACAGCATGATCGGTCTCCTTATTATTACTCCGTGTCGGGAGTGACCGTCAGATGACCAATTTTCTGTAATCTGACGGTCACCTAACCGCACAGGTGGAAATTGTGTTCTGTAATCCAAGAAATCCCTGGTGGACCAAAGGAACCGAATCGAGCCCATATAAACTACCCGAAAATACCCCATTCGGTCCCCAGGCGGTTCCTTTTAAAAAAACTCGAAAATACCGCGAAATCAACTTTTAAATTGTTGAAATTCGGATTCTACGTTCAAATTCCCTATAGAAGGTCACGGAATAATTGCAATAGTTTTTTTTCCAACGTTAAAAAGTTTAAAAAAATATAAGACGTACCGCCTGTTGACTGCTACCAGAGATGAGGTGGGAGATTGCTTATACCGTGTATTTGATTTCGACCGACTTACCGCAGCGCGCCCTGTTTGCTTAGCCTTCCGGGAACTAAAATTAAAGGTCCAAATGCGCGCCCTGTTTGCCTTATTGTTATTTTTCGAGAACTAAAATGAAAAGTGGCTTACCTGCAACTCAGTTGGTAAAACAGGGTATAATTTGATAAAGTCGGTAGAGAAGATCGTAGTTGGTAACAATTATACATAATAAAATAATAAATTAAGAAAAATGTATCAAATCTACTCCTTTAAACTTAATTATTTAACTAAGCTTTGGCTCTAATGGGGTTTTCAACTAGAAAATGTTATAATAATAAAGATAATTTTTTATTTATTATCTCCAGTTCTTAGAATAATATAATAATGAATTAATTTATAATTAATACCGTGAATTATACCTAATTATTTTTATTCATGTTATTTAAATTTAAATTCATTATTGTGTTTTTAAAGATAAGGAGTTTATAAAATAATAATTAGAGTATGATCTTCATTTCAATAGATTCTATATTAGGAGATATTCAATATCAATATTATTAATATTTTACATAATT
>NC_046658.1:23806844-23808557 GCF_010883055.1 Belonocnema kinseyi
GAAAATGGTATTCAAAAATGACGGAAATACTATTAATTACTAATTTTGTGAATAAAATCTTTTTATATGTACGTATTTTGTTGAATAAATTGAATTCTTTCGAAAAAATTGAATTTTTTTGTGGCCCTAGTAATTTGGGACACCGATTTTTTCGAAAAAATGCCCAAATAAATGAACGAATGGAATTGCGAGCTCTATATTTTAGGAAAAATCGTTAACTCGACTCATTTATTCACTCAAAAATTTGGTGCAGTTTGTTCCAATAGAAAAAAAATTATCCTTAAAAAATGGGGTGGCCCTATAAGTATGAGACACACTGTATAACTCAGAAAAATCACTATAAAAATTATTGGCAAATCTGTTAGTGATAGTTCCTTGATCACGAGGGAATTATTTGAAATCTTTAAACAGTTTTCGTTTATCGACATGTAATTTAAAAACAAAAAGTAAATATCCATTTTCAAATAATTTCCGCTTGATCAAAGTGCTGCCACCAACATGGCCGTGGCCGACCGGAAAATCACCTCGCGTCGCGATTGAGAACGATAGCCGACCTCAATCGCTCTGAATCGGTCAGACCCGATTAAGGAACACCATTGGGAACGATTGGATATTACTTTCAATCGCTCGCAATTGGATCCAATCATTCTTTTCTAGAAGGGATATTCGATAATTTCAACTAATTTTACGGTAATAAACAAGAGTCATTCAGTCATAAATATTATAAGATATGCTGTTTTGTAAGTTCAGTTTATTTGACAGCTATCGGAGATGAAGCTATAGGACACCACAACTGCGATGTTGAACACGATGCGATGGAAAATTCAATTGAGAAAGTCTGTGTCACTGAGGTTAGGGATATAATTAAGAACTTGAAAAACGGTAAGGCTGCCGGGGTAGACGGTATTAACGCTGAAATGCTTAAACACGGTGGCGCGTGCATACCACATAGACTGTGCTAATTGATAAATTTATGTTTCGAGATGGGAGAGGTCCCAGATAATTGGAAAAAAGCGATTATCGTAACAATATACAAGAGAAAGGGAGATAAAAGCGAGTGCAATAATTACAGAGGGATTAGCTTATTAAGCACCGTAAGTAAAATATATTCAAAAATACTTATTCGTAGGGTAATGAAAATAACAGAAGCGAAGATTTGGGAAGTCCAACGTGCGTTTATTCTAGGAAGGTCATGTACGGATCAAATATTTAGCTTAAGGAAAATAACAGAAAAAAGTTTGAGAGTAGGAAAAAAAGTTTTCTGTGCATTTGTTGACCTAGAAAAAGCGTTTGACAAGGTAGATAGAAGTAAACTTTGGGAAGTCCTGAAAGAGTATGGAGTCAATGGATGGAACCTACAAGCTATAAAAACAATATATACAGTTAGCAAAGCGGGTGTAAGAGTGAATGGGAAACTGAGTGACTGTTTCGATATTATTCAAGGAGTTAGGCAAGGATGCGTTATGTCTTCATGGTTATTTCTATTATTTATGGACAAGTGTTTAAGAATGGCTCTCTTCGACGAAGAGGGTGTGGATCTCCAAACAGTAAGGGTACGTGGGTTAGCGTTCGCAGATGATAAGGTTGTTATGGCAGAGTCTATCAAAGATTTACAAAGAATGTTGAATAAATTAGATGCAAGCATGAAGAGCATGGGCCTCAAAATTAACGCAAATAAAACAAAAACTATGGTGTTCGAAGGAAAGAGTGAGA
>NC_046658.1:23808657-23828752 GCF_010883055.1 Belonocnema kinseyi
TTCTTCTGCACCCCTTAGTTGTTTGCGAGGCGGCGGCGACTATTTTTCGTTTGTCATGATCTGAGAGCTTTGGCCGTGGTCCACGTTTCTTCTTCACTATTTAATTACTTCTATTCTTTATATACAGGTAAATAACATTTCTGGATCGGTTTTAAGCTTCGCTATTTCACGTTGTGATTTCCCACATTTTTCATACGCATCAATTGACGCCTTTTCTTCTGCAGACAATGCTTTCCCTCTTCCCATATTTGTTTTGTTACCTCGAATATTATTAACGCACAAGCACAATTTAACTGGTCAAAAATGCATTCGGAAGCCTATTTATATCAGGAGTATACATATGTGCATGCCAGGTAAAGCGAGAAAAACCGAACATATTCGAACATATTGTGCGAAAATACACTTTTAAAATAGGAAAAATACGTCGATAATCCCCAAAAAGAATGTATGTGGGAAAGTATGTATGTGAAAAATCCTCGGGAAAAATTTAAATTAAAAGAAAAACACAACTGTAAATTACTTTGGGAATTCACGCAGAATATTTAGTTTTTATACATACATATGTATATGTTTATGGCATGTAAGAAGTAAAATTTTAATATTATATATTTTAAATTGCATTATTTTACGAATTATTTATTATTCTTCATAAAAATTGAAGTTTTTTTTAGTGGCCCTATTAATTCGGGACACCTATTTTTTCGAAAAAATGTCCAAATAAATGAACGAATAGAATTGCGAGCTCTATATTTTAGTAAAAATCGTTAATTCGACTCATTTATCCACTCAAAATATTTGGTGCATTTTTTTTCAATAGAAAAGAAATTATCCTTAAAAAATGGGGTGGCCCTATAAATATGGGACACACTGTATTATAATCAACTATTTATTTAAATAGTGCAAAACACTTATAATGCAGAAAGCGTGCAAAATTGATATCGTGTAATTCATAATGTAAATTACAGTGTCATTAGTAATCAATCTGGTAAAAGAATACTGTTGATGAAATCAGGTTTGTTATTTTGAAAATACAAATGTTCTATATTTTATGAATCCCTTTGCAAAAAAATGTTAATATCTTTGTTAATATTATTATAATTTACCTAATGAATTCTTTAATTGCGAAATAATATGATGAATTTAAAATCCGATGCAAATTACGTAAATATTTTTTAAATTTCGAAATCGTATATCCTACTTATTATGCATAATTATTATTTATCTACAAATATTATAATCTTTTCGCATTTATACCCTTAATTACGAAAATTTCAAATGCGCAGGCGTGCTTACCCTATTGCGAACGATTCAAACGCTTTTGCCGATTGAAAATGATTAAGAACGATATACAATTTTTTAATTTTTAAATGTCCGCTAAGTGACATGGCGGCACTTAAGCTTCCGTTCTTAAATGAAAAGCACTATTGCTGAATATTGCTTTTCATTTAAGAGCGGAAGCTTAGGCGCCGCCATGACACTTAGCGGGCATTTAAAAATTGCGAACATATTTTTGGTAAAATGTACACTATCGTACCTAATTTTAATGCAAAAGTGAATGAAAATGATGTGCCAGGTGCTGAATTATTGAATAAAAATGTGGAAAAAAATACCATTTGTCAGTTAAAAAGTTGGTTAAAATGCAAAAAACGATGTACCAAAGGGAAAAGCAGCAACTTATTGACCGGTATGTGGAATGCAGGTTATGTTTACACTGCGCATAGTCGTAAGGCTTCAACAGTGGAAACATAGTGTTTTGCATAAAAGTGAAATAATTTTAATAATAAAAAAATATGAAAAAGGATGATAAAGCATTTTTAAAGAAATGCAGTTGAAAATGAATGGATATATTATCATTATAAGTGGGTTGTCAGTTTTGAAATTCACCTAGCTTGCAAATTACCGAAATAAATGCAAATGCGATTTTTTTATTGTGAACATTTTTCTCTGAAAATTCGTACAATAAAAACCATGTAATAAGTTACATCCTTTATGCTTGAAAAGTACTCGTCTCTGCGCACACATAACCTCACCCACATATCACTTTTACTGCATTTCGCGCAATTTGTAATATGCCTTTCAAATGAAACCTCGGGAATGTCACCCTTTCGAAATATTAAACAGGGTTTTGTAAATCTAATAAAATAATAATAGCATTCCAAGAAGGACTTGCACCGACTGTCACTTTTGCACTTTTCAAGACAGGACTTCTTGTGTGCACCAACCTTTTTTCTTTTCAATGGATTTTCTCCTGGTATATTAGACATTTCTTTTTTGGGAAGTCTGTTAACTTCCAATTGTTGGAAATAGTTTTTTTTTCGTCAATGTTTATTATTCCGACCAGCCCTATGCATCGCCCGTATATGTGTACCTAGTAGTTATAATTTTAGCATCCGGAGGGGTATCGTAGTTCAGATAAATCCAATAGATGGTGCTCCGATCAGGTAAGCCTGTTTTTGCATTGTTATGCATAGCAAAATTACAAAAATTGATTAATAATATTATTTGACTAATAATAATAATAATTACTTATAATAATATTTAAACATTAATCATTAGCCTTATAATATAATCTTTTATCAATTCATCTATACATTTGTGCTCTCTAAAAAATATATATTTATATATAATTTGTTTATAATCAGGGTGACTACTTGAGTGGAAAGCTGGAAAAGGCTTGGATAAAACCACGACATGACTGGAAATTGAATTAAAAAATAGTGAATTCACTTTATCTACAGTTGCAGAGCATATAATTGAAAATAATTTTTTTTTATGTTAGGACAGGGAATTTCGGTAAAGAAATGAAATTTCCCTTGGGACAGGGAATTTTTGACATTAAAGGGGAATTAAAAAAACTAAAACTGAGATTTAGGAGAAAGGAGTTAAAAAATCCCTATTCCAAGTCAAAATTCGTCACAATTTGAAATTTCCTTCTTCCGAAGTTTAACAAAAGAGAGTTCTTCAAGTAGTTTTCAGAGTAGAAGTATTCTTTCGAAAAGGAAATATTTCCAAATTACAATATAAATTTTTTTTTACATTTTTCGTTTAAAATTTACTTTTTTTAGAAAATTCAACTGCTTGCGCTTAGAAGCTGAACTCTTTTGTTAAATTTAATTTTTTTGGAAGATTTATCATTTATCATTTATTTCGTGAACGATTCGCGTGTGTTGTTAAAAAATCGACTTTTTGGTAGGGAATGAGTTTCTTCTTTGAAAATAATCTTATTTAAAATTTCTTCTGTTTGTTGAGAATTTAAGTATTTATCCCTGAAATATTCATCATTTTAGTTAAAAATTCATCTTTTAGGGTACACATAAATTTACTTGGTTAAAAAATAAACTCGTTTGTTGAAAATTAATTTTTTTAAATTGAAGATTCATCATTTTGATTTAAAATTCATTTTTTGGTTAAACATTCATTTTTTGACAGAGAATTTAATTGTTCAATTTTTGGTTGAAGAATGGTCTTTATAGTTTAAAATTCGTATTTTTTGGTTCAACATTGATTTTGTTAACTGAAACTTAATTATTTAAGTTTTGATTGACAATTTATTTATTTCGGTACAACATATTTTGTTGTTGTTGAAAGTTTAACTGTATTTAAATATTTGTTTGAAAATGTCTCCTTTAATTTAAAATTAATCTTTTCGGTTAAGAATTTAAATATCTCAGTTAAATATTCATCATTTGAGTTGAAAAATTTTCTGTTTGGTTTAAAATTCCACGAGTTTTATTATAGATGATTTTGTTTCATCAGTTTAAACGTTTTTTTATACCCCTAAAACATTTTTAAAACAAATTTTTAACTATATATGAGTTATTATGAATATGTGTGATCTTTCCTACGGAATCTTTTTTTTTATTAATAATTTATGTAAATTGCTTAAAACCATGTAGTTAAACAAAATAAATATGTGAAAAATAATAAGAAACGAAATTAACATACCGTGGACATTACACTTCCGTCTGGGCCTTTAACTTCTGTCTTCCAAATTATGTCACTTTCCCAAAAGTATTGTTCACAAACTATATTTCTATATCGTAAATTACTGTGATCTCTGAGAATAGCCTGTTGCCACCGTTTAATTTCTTTGGGATCTTTTGAGACAAGAAAAAAATTAAACTTATTCTCCGAATTGCTGTTATAGCCAGACGTACAACCCGGAGCTACACATTTTAATCCCATGATTTTGCATTAGCAATTAAAAAAAAACTGTCAACACAATAAATAATTTACTCAGCTAAAAGTTTTTATAATTTAAACTTTCAATTTTACACATTTTTCTCAAATAAATCACTTTTAATAGGAAATTTACCGGTTTTGCCAATACAAAACAATGCAAAAGATGCAAAAAAACAGGCTTACCTGATCGGAGTACCATCTATTAGATTTATTTGAACTACGATACCCTTCCGGATGCTAAGAGAACAGAAAAGTGGTGGCGATGCATGGGGCTGATTCCATGGACATAGGAAATCCACAGGAGGGGGGAGAATTCCATGAGTGGGGAGAGCTGCCATCTTACAATGTGCCACGTGATTATGCGCACGAGCATTTTTTGCCGAGAAACTGTATAAGAAATTATAAACATGTGGGCGCTGCCATGTTTGTCGCGGGACATCAAAAGGTGGCGGACCTCCCCGCTCATTGCTTCACCCCCGCAATAGCATGCCTAGTCCCTTGTTTCCTATGTCCATGATCAGAACTAAAAGAAACTGACAAATGAAAAATTCTCATTATGATTGGTTATTATGGTGTATTTACACGCTTGTCGTATGCGGACGGAAAATTTATCTTCCTCTCACTCTACCATGTCACGATACCCTGCATTTACCTCACTCTAGATTTTCCAGCCAACGGCAAATCAGAAAATTTAGAGTGCGATAAATGCGTGATATCGTCACATGGTAGAATGAGAAGCAGATACATTTTACATTTGCAAACAAGCTTGCAAAAACACCTTTACCTTCCGAAACATTCAACTGAATTTAATAAACATAATTTAAATGGATTGTTCCGATCCGTTCCGGAATTTGGCGTATATTATTACTATTTTAAAAATAATTTGTTTAGGAAAGTGATAAATAATCACGAATAATTAATTAATTGCTCAATATTAGTTATTTCTATAAGGTAATTGAGTATTTTTAGAATAACGAATTCAAAAATCCCGCCCATATAGTCACGTGATGAAATATAAAATACATTTGTAGAAATAGACAACTAAGGGTGCATTTATACCTCTGTCTGCCTGCTCGGTGCAGGCAGCCAATTGTTTAAGGCTATTTACACGACGAGTTTTCCGAGGAATTTTGACCGCGGAAAATGTGAAAATGGCGCGGGAATTGTAAATATTGTTAAATTTTTATATAAAATAAACCAATTTTTTATTGTTTAAATTGAAAATTATCATAATTAATTTAATCGTTATGATATAATGTAAAAATATATTAAATTCCCAACCCTGAAATGAGTATTTCAAAATGAATACACTAAGAATTGTTTACAGATGAGTTGATGTTGTCAGTCGCTGTGTGCTGCGGAGACTCTTATTCAGCAAAAGAAGGAAAGTTTGAAAGTAGATATTATTTCCTCTTAAGTACTTTATTATTATTCTAAAATGCAATATTTTAAAAATAAATTCATACTTTAGTCAACAGTTTTAAAAATGTTGTACAAGTGGTAATAACATAACTTCTAAGCTCCTACAATTAAAAATTGTCTATACATAAATGAATTGCTTGTTATGTATAAAATATGGATGGGCGTTATTTAACGATAACTCCAGATATCTCGGCCGAAGAAATGGAGTTTCTTTGGCTGTTATTGCGACGACGGAGAAAGATGAGAAACAGGCAATATCGCGTCCATCCCCTTTGGACACGTTGGCGGTTGCAAGGTGAAACAACATTTTTTATTGATTATTAGGCTAAAAATTATTTTCATAGTAAAAGAAATGTCAATATACCACCTGTAGATATTTTCTTGTAATTAAACAATATTTTAATGACTACCCAGTGGTCTTTACGATATCTTTACGGCGACTTTAAGATATCCTATGTTCATATTATTAGGAATTCTCTACGATGTTAAAAACACATCGTCAGATTCTACGTCTTTACGATATCGTAAAGACATCTTATAACGACATTGACATAGGATGTCGTAAAGTCGTCATAAAGACGTCGTAAGATTTTGTGTCCACTGGGTAATGTCATTAAAATATTTTATAATTACAAGAAAATATCTACAGGTGGTATATTGCCAAAGAAGCTCCATTTCTTTGGCCGAGATATCTGGAGTTATCGTTAAATAACGCCCATCCATATTTTATACCTAACAAACAATTAATTTATGTATAGTCAATTTCCAAATGTAGGATTTTAGAGGTTCTGTTATTTCCACTTGTAGAATATTTTTCAAACTGCTGACAAAGGTATAAATTTATTTTAAAAATATTGCATTTCAGAATAATAATGAAGTACTTAAAAGGAAATGATATCTACTTACAAACTCTCCTTATCTTGCTGAATAAAAGTCTCCGCAGCACACAACGACTGATAACACCAACTCATCTGTAAACAATATGGTTGTTTCGCGATTTTAGATAAAATAATTTTTTAATACATAATTTTAATCTGAATCGAAGGTGCGTTATAATGTTTTTTTTTTTCTTTTGTGTCGTTCAACAGAAAAAAATTATTAAAAATTGAAGGCGGTGAAATACTTATTCAAAGTGGAGTCACGTGGGTGTCACGTGACTCAGAGGTTCTCATAATTTCTATCAATGTGACGATGAGAAACTCATGATAAAGAGGTTAGGCCACTTTCTGCTGTCAATTCAGGCTATTTTTATTTGATAGCTTAATTTGTTAAGGATTATGTGACAAAAAAAATGCTTTTGTAATATTTGCTTTAAGAGTCAGTATTATGTTGAAGGAAAGCAGTAAGTGCAATTATTAACGCATTAAAAAATCTTACATATTTACGAATTGCTCAGTAAAAATGGCTATATTTAAGTACTTTTTCAATTAATTCCTTGTACATACCATAAATATATATATTGTCGGTAGATTTTCTCTATTGGGTTTTACGGAACCCTCCATTTACATTTTTTTTAACGATATTTTGCGACTTATATTTTCGATGTGCACATAACTAAAACAAAACATCGGCACAGAAAAAGATATTTAAGAATCACCGACATGTGAGCTGTGATTGGCGTAAAATCTGACCTCTTTGACGTCAAAGGGGTCCTCCAATCGACATCATGATAAAAAATTCATATTTCAACATTAAATTAAAAATAGTAAAGAATATGTAAAAAATATTTTATGGGCGTTTTCATAATTAGAACTTTATATACTATAAGATCCATTTATTGCAAAAATTGTATCTGACCTTGGGAACAACCCTATTGTTAGTGTATTCATTTTGAAATACTCATTTCAGGGTTGGGAATTTGGGTTAGATTGCAGAATAGGGGCATCATCTCTTATTTTGATAGGAAAAACAATGTTTTTTTTTTGGCAAAAAAGTATTAGAATCTTTAGTTGAATGATAAAAGAATCGGTTTGATGAGGCAAAAATGTAAAATTATTGTTACTATGATGCCTCAAATATGGGTCTGTCACGATATATCGCAATGGTCATATTTAACGAGAAGTTGGAAATGGGTAGTGATTTGACCAACCTTACTTTCCTTCTAGTCATAGAGGCGCCTTCCCGCCTCCACGAAACGTTGGAAAAGGGTAGGGTATTGTTAAAATTATTTTTGTGATCTGTCAATAGAATGTTTCTGGCCGTTTGTATGATTAAAAGCACCTAAGCGGTGAGTTAAATATGGTTATTCTGAAATCGTGACATAACCATATTTAAGTTATCGTAGTTACAAAAGTAACGATAATTGTAAACTTCTGTCTCGTCAAATCGCTTCATTTATCGTTCAGTTAAAGATTCTAATAGTTTTTTGCAGAAAAATACAATTTTTCCAGCCAAAAAACAAGTGACGCCCCTATTCTGCAATTGCACCGGAATTTGATGTATTTTTACATTATATTATAAAAATTAAATTAATCATCATGATTTTCAATCTAAACTATAAAAACTTGGTTTAGTTTATTAACTCGTCGTGTGAATAGCCTTGGACAATTGTCTGTCTGCACCGGGCAGGCACACAGAGGTATAAATGCACCCTAAGGGTGTAATGCACGTAGATACATGTTGAAAACCATGTAATAGGCGTAGTGCCTATCCCTGCTAGTTGGTTGGCTAATGACAAATAGACAGGCGTGTATACACCTTTAGATCATATAAACCAATTAAAACAGTCCACGAAAAGCTCTCGGCATTCAGGAATCTTTCGATTTGATAAAAAAGTGTGTTTATTACTGAGGATAAACAGAGTGTTCCAACCTCATTTGGTAAAAGTATTGGAATAAGTAGGCAAACGTATTGATTCGCAATCCCACAAAAAATCATAAAGCTGTCAATTTTATTGGGTTTGGAAGTAATTTCGCGAAAATGTGGTACAGTAAGTGAAGCTTTGTTTTTCTCCTTTGATTAATCTTCATTTTTGTACCGGCTTTTTTTCACCGGATCAGCACCTTCTCTTGGCTCTCACCTCGAATAAAACATTCATTATTTCTTAATGATGTTTAATTTGTAATATATTCCGTAGTTTCCATAACTTTCGTTTAAATAAGTGTTCATATGTTATTTACGCTACCGGTCATAGAACTGCATAAAGAATATTTCCTGTACATTTCATTAAAAAATTCCAAGAATTGGCTGAATTACAAGATTAAAATATTATTTTTTAAAAAACCTGATTTTGTGATTTATTGTAAAATAGCAAAATCTCAAGTTTTTGTCCAGAAAAAATATAAGCTATTTAATTTCATATAAAGATATGTACGTTCACAATTAAAAGTCGAAGTTTGCTTGAAAAGTGTTCAGAGGTTAACGTACTTCAGCGACTAAATGCTGTGTATAGATGTAGGCGGTTATAGATTTTGGCCCCTCAATTGCATAAGATGTACCGAACGCTACGATTTGATCTTTAGTTGAGATTATGGTAAACTGGAACTTGGGGCAAATTAATATGTTACGAGGGTGAACTTCCATGAAAATGTATCCATAGGATACAAGTATGGAATATCGTTTCCTTACTAAAATAATCAAGTCCCTAAATCCCAAACATATAAACAAAGTTTTTTGTTATATATAATTTATTGATAACTTTACACTTATGAATAATTACAACTTTTCCTTTAATTTTGCGCCAAAGCAAACAAATTTTCGATTTTACACTTCCCCATTACTTTTCATAAATTTTGATTGTTTTTTAAGTTTGCCAGTCCACAGTCAGGGTTACTACACTGATTATCGCAAATTCACCAAACTTAATCATCAGAGTATTTAAGCAATTGAATTTCTCTAGAAATAACTAACAAAAAACACTAGTTTGCCTGGCATTTTATCTTCATGTTTTTCTTTATCATGCAGAATGGACTATTTTGATGTTCGGGATCTTGGCGGAGGTTAATTGTATGTATTCAAATACAGATGTTGTTGAGTTGAAACCCAGCAACTTTGAGAGCCAAGTGTTGAATAGCGATAGTGTCTGGATTGTGGAATTTTATGCACCCTGGTGTGGACACTGTCAGCAGTTAAAGCCAGAGTATGAAAAGGCTGCCACAGCGTTGAAGGTATGTACAAAGAACATAATTGATTGAGATTTAAAGAAAATTTAACTTTTGAATCTTATGTCTTTCGTATTTTCTTACAAATATGAATTTGCTCAAGCCTTGATTTATGGTCCATTTTTATTATAGAAACTGAAAACAATATATGCACGCGCTACATTAGCGACGAGGTCCTTTTGATCTACTAGTAAATAATTTCAAAGATCCTCTTATTTAAAACTTTTGTTTCATACGCATTTATTAATAAGATAGTGTAATAAACTTTCCATATTTTTTAAAATACTATGATATTAATTTTTGATTTCATCTTGATCTGTTTAAATCTTTAATAACGAACCCTACCCTGCCGGTGAAAAAGCACTGGTGAATGGCACTGGGCCGCCAGTGCCACTTCAGTAGCTGTTTATGCTGATTTTTAGCACCTAAACGGCACTGAGAAGTGATGGGGCGGTCGTATTATGGTCCTATATGCCTGTTGGGTAGCTATGACTGCGCCACCAATTTGCAACTATTTGGAAGAAATTTTAATTCAATTTAAGAAGAAATCTTATAGTAAATAACTAATTTTAGACTTCAGTATAATATTTCTGATTAAAATTAATTGATATTTACTGCTCTTTTTCATTAACATTCTTCTAACAACTTTGAGATACCCAATAATTCGCGTGTCAGATGGTGCTGCTATCAAGTTGAAAGAGATACCCTACAGGCGTATTTTATTCGTCACGTACCGGTCGGGCAGAGTTATTTACAGTACCTGGCTACAACCAAACTGACTCCCTTTTTAGAATTTTCTTTAAATTATTAACACTTATTTAATTTATGAATTTTCTAATTATACATATTTATCATTATAACTTATATAATAATATGCTACTTTAAAGTTGAATGAAAAAATGTTTTATGTTTTGGCGTATCTCATTCCATTTACGAGATACGTTATATTCATTCCAATTTTAAACATCAAAAAGAAAAATATATCTGAAATAATCGAAACTCTTAGATCCTGAATTTCTAACCTCCTCGTAGATCATGTCAAAAGTTAATTTTTTATTTTCAATCCCTTCCAGCTGGTCTACTTAGAAGCCTAGTCGCATAGGCATAAGCAAACCGATTTTCACTAACACTAGTATACACTAATAACACACCTTTTCAAGAACGCACAGGCTAGATTTATTGGGTGAAAGTAGCATTTAAAAAATGTAAATGGACACTTGAAGGGGAACTCAGGTATACAAAAGTAGCGGTACAGATAGTGCTGAAGAAACAGCACTGAATCAGCATTGGCCAGTGCCGTTACATTGATTTTTCAGTGCGTGTTCATCAGCAGGGCAATAGCACGGAACGTATAATATGACCGCCACCTAGGAACGTTTCAAACAAAAAATATTATTATCAATAAATATCGCTTAAACCGTAAGTTATAGGTCAACATCGATGTAAGTTTATGATATGGATATAATATTGTAGTTCAGTATTTGCGGTAATTAAAAACTCAAAAATGACATCCATTTTTAACTATATTTTACGGTTTACGAGATTATAGTTATTAAAAATAACAACGGAAGGTTATCCCTCGCGCCCCAGGAAAACGTTCCCAAGCAGCGTGCCTGTTGCACTTTGCGGGCACGGTCTGTGCTATTAGGGAAGTATACAATTTTGTACATGAAACATATTGAAGTGCAAAAGGAAGATCAAATTTCAGAGTATACTTAAATTATTACAATCTGTCCAAATATTGAAAAAATTTAGATTATCTGCGGCTCATATCGAGAGATAAATATTTCTCATCCTGTCAGTAATATGTGACACTCTGTACATAGTATACTCTTTAATAATCAAATTATTCTCAAATCATTCAATGAGAATGGCTGTCAGTTTGTAATTTGAGCGAGGGAGCCTGTGAGGTCCCCCCTGGGACTCAAGCTATGAACCCTGTTCCACATCCGCGTTTATTCTCAAGCCAGTACATCGAAGATGGCCACCTTCACCGAGTTTTGTTTAGACATAGGTGTATTTCGTTGTTTCCAACGATCTGCAAGTATAGCTTTCAGATGCCAGGTATATCCCACCGCACATTGAATGACGTGGGCCCCTTTTCGAGGCAAGGTGAGCCTCAGCCACTGACATCCGGCAGCCAGGTTGGGGTGGATGGAACGGTCCCTGTGAGGTCATCAGGGGCACAGATTCAGCACACTCTCTTGGTGTGTAATGTAGATGTTTATCTGTGTGTTCATTACTCGAAAACGACTAGCGACCATCGGGTGATATACCCCTGGACATGAAGTTCTTTCGCAAGGAGATCGATCACTCTTTTCCGAGTCTTCTAAACGCCGACTAGTGACCCCCAAGAAAAGTCCCCTCGACATGAAGCCTCTTCGTGGGGAGATAACTAGTTTCTTTTGAGGGGGCCTACAGTTTAAGGAGGGTTCCCAATTACTAAAGCTCTGGTAGAAGTACATAGAACAATTTCCATTGGTACTAGAACAGAGATCGAACCCCAGGCATCTTGCTCGGAAGCCTGACGTGTTATATCCTGAGCCACCGAGACTCCAGAATGCCGGTTAACTATAGAATTAGAAAGTAAACGGCCAGTTTTCTCTCTAATTTTATAAAATGTTAATGATATTTTGCAATTAATGAATGGTCAATATTATTTTATAGTAAAATAAATTTAAATGATGTAAGTTAGGGCTCACCACTTTCAGCAGGTGTTGCTTGCCACGACAAGTGTAAGACTGCAATCAAGTTTTTCCGTCATTTTCTTTTCGGTTTCCAGAAATTGTACATAGAGTTACGTTTGCGGTAAATTACGTCTCGCCGTTGTTGACTTCGGGGGGTCTGAATTTTTACATTCTCATCAAGAAAAGTTATTAGATTTGTGTAAAATTTGACCCACCCTGTTTTTGTCAAATGTCCATGTTTTAAGACCCCCTGAATCCGAAAAATAGGTTTTTACGAATGTGTGTGCGTGTGTGTGTAGATTTTTAGTTTTGTAGCACGATAACTTTCGAAAGAATTGACAGATTGGATTGGCCTTTGGTATACCCTTTTAGTGTCTTAAAATAAAGGTTAAGTTCGTTAGCCAGACATTTTGGGTGAAAATTCAAAAAGTGAGCGTATTTTGAAAATTTTTGATACCACTTTTTTTTTTTAATTCAAAAATTGTCTGCACGGATATTCATAGCATTCAATCAGACGAACAATTTATCCTTATGACTTTTTTTTATAAAATTAAAATTTACCACAGTATTAGCATTTACAAAATTTCAAAAAACACGAAAATCAACATTTTAAGCCAAATGACGCATGATATGAAAAAAGTCAAGAGAAGGAAAATGTTTCTTTTCCAATGCCCCACAAGATTGTTTAAACACATTTTTGATTTTTCTTAAAAAGTTGAAAATTCAAAACTTGATCGTACCAAAAATGTTCCAAACCACATTTTTTCAAGATTTCAAAATTCTATGTACAATTATTCATAGTACTCAGAAACTTAAACAATTTATCCCAATGACTTTTTTCTGTAAAAACAAAATTATCAGAGTTAAAGCATTTTCAATATCCAAAAAAACAAACTAAAATGAACATTTTAAGCCAAACAACGCACGATATGAAAAAAATCCACGAAAAGAAAATCTTTGCTTTTTAAAAGTCCTACACGATTATGATAACAACTTTTTTAATTTGGTCGAATAGTTAAAAATTCCAAATTTGATTGTACCAAAAAACATGAAAAATCCAAAAATTCCATTTTTTGGTCAAACTATTCGTGTGTCCACGAATGCGTGAGAAATAGAAAGACGGAGCGCGTAGCGCGAGGTAAATACATAATCAAGAGCGAAGCGCGAGATAAATACATTATCGAGCGCGAGAACCAACAGTCGCGCGGACAGATTTTTTGTACTCAAATTTACAATACATTTTATTTCAATTTAATTTTTAATTTGTAAAATGAATACATTTTTTCTCCAAATGAAACCACAAGTTAAAGTTTTAAAAAGAAGGATAATTAAAAAAAAAAATTTAATGAAAATTCGTAAAAATTAAAGAAAAACGATTACCCTTTCTTAATTCTCTTCATTCTCCTTTATCTTGTACAAACTTCAGATTGTTAAAAATGACGAGTTGCTGAACTCGTTGCAACTCGTAATTTGCAACGGTCTGACATTCTCAATTGTTTTGGAAGTACATTTTGAACATAGAAAAGTTTTTCAATGCTGGACAAAATTATTAATAATGTTTAGAACGTTCAATTTTGTTCATTTTCAGGTCTCCATCAAAAATTACATTTCTTCTTTATAAAATCCAATAGAAAATCTGAAAAAAATGTAAAAATTAGTCGTGCTATGCAGTTAAGAAAAAAATAACATTTACGACTTTTCCACAATTCTACGATTAAAATTTTTTTATTTTATTTTGACTTCGCCCAGTCGCAAGATATTAAATGATTCATTTGAAATTTTATACACGCCGTAAGAGACTCAAAATGAAACGTTTCAGTGCTTAAGCCAGGGGTATCCACAATTTACAAGTCCAGCGTGACCCGGGATCGTTCGGCGTTTTTCAAGACCTACCAATATTTTCGACGCGAAACTGAGGAAATTTATGACCCCTCGAAAAAAAATCGCAGTTGGAAGGGCTCGGAGAGCCCTTTTTTTAGTATAACTGGATAGACCTTGAAATACAAAGTATTTTATTTTAAGTATTTGAACTAAACAATTGCTGATAATTGTTCATAAATAAATGTTTTTGACATTAATTATACTAAATAATCTTACAAATACTGATAATATAAATAAATGGTCAAAATACATTCAAGACATTCAAAATTTAAGTTTTTTGTTGAAATTGAGAATCTGTAAATAAAATTATTTCAGCATAAAATTTCAAAAATAGAATAAATTAAAAACTTTCAAATTTGATCACCTAAAATTCAAAGTAATTAAAATTGCGTTAGCGATTTAAAATGAAAATAATTTTAATATTACATATTGATTGAAGAATATTTAAAAATAAAACCCTTATGGTAAGGAGGGGCAGCGCCGACTAGTTAACAGTCAATGCTTTTTTCAAAGTTAATAAGATGTGGAATTGATCCATTTTTTAAATTTTGAGTCCTACATTTTTCTATATCATATTTCTATAAGTATTAATTACATAAATAAAACAATGATCTGATAGTTTAATCATTTCTAACTAGCTGTATTTCGTTGCCTTTGCCCAAACCGGAAGACGAAGGCGACAGCAGCTTTTTATGAATTTCAAAACATCTGTAGATGGAAAAATATGATAGGTCGTTTCTGTCGTATTTTATGTACTGGAAAAATGATCTTTAAACATATCTAACAAGAAAATTAAGTTATTTTGAATAAAAATAGTTATAGCTGTGGTATAACCTCTTATTCGTTGATATTCTACTGAAGACAGGCCACGCGCAAAGGTTTCTACCGTAACAATACAAATACCCGCTATACCGGCCAGATTGAAAATAATAATATTTAATAGTTTCATGCATGTAGCTCAGAAGATAAGTGGCTGTTCTAAATTACCGATCACTCATTGATAAAACTTACGATACGTGTACCACCTAACACGAGCAGATCTGTGTACAACCCAAACGGAGGATCTTTCCTCCGGTCGGCTATGTTCCCCGCATTTCGGCTCATTTCAGAAGTTGCATGTGCGTGCCCTCTGAGTAATGTATTTGGCGCGATTTTGGAATTTAAAAAGTGGATTTGAGTACTTTATTGGTAGTTTTTATAACTTATGTAAATGAAATATAATTCGATTAATTTTTTTGTACTTTTCATGCATTTTTTTATTGCACACTATATTTTTCAAACATATGTCTCATATTTTATAACTATATATATTTTATACACTATGTATATATCAAAAAGTTCAGTCAATGTAAATATTTTAGCAAATTTCTAAGTTTAGTGGTATCACATAAAGTTTTAGGGATATATTTTTTAAATTTAATTCTAATTAGCATTTCATTAATTTCTTAATTCGCTTATTTCACCTAATAACAGAAATTATCTTAACGCAAAAGTCGCCATCATTGACTCACATATTTTGTTTACATTTATTTATTCGCTGCAAAATATGTGTGGTCAAAATCACAAGGCACATTCATTGTTTTGTCCACTTCGCTCTTATTCTTAGACTCTAATAAACGTTTCCGCGTGCGGCAAGATTTCTTTTGGAGTGAAACCGTTGGGGTTCGATTTTCACATTGTTGGGATGTACATCAATTCGTTCATTTTTCGATGTTTCTACTACAAGGGCTACCTGTTCATTTAAAAACTGATCTCTGCGATTTTCTTTTTCCGCCGATAGCTCTAGATCTTCGGCAGGTATTACTTCGCTTTTGACTTTGTCTCTGATGCAGGCATGAATGTGCTTACACATATTCACTCTGATGCAGTTGTCCACACATGTGCATGTGAATTGGTGAATACATACTTTACATAGTGGGCAAGACAATGGGCATCCTTTACCTTCCATTGAACTGTTGATCTGCACGCGGTATGTACCTCTTTTATTATTTTGGGATTGAACTCGCCATTCGTTGTCATCAACTAGAAGAATCATTGAATCGTGAACTTCAATGCTTTTACGATGACTTTCCGCAATCAATCTCATCCTAAAGCTTGGTTTGCTTTTTGACGCACAAGATATTCTTTTGAACATAATGTCACGTGTTAACTGGAGAAGACGCGCGACAATCATATCCACCCATTCTGTTCTTTTTACCCTTCACGTAGCAATATTTTAATTTTTTGTTGAACGCTTCCAGGAACATATTTGTATTTAAACGCACCCTTAAACGATAGCAGTATACCCATTTCTCTGGACGATTTGCATAGTGCCGTCTAAAGTATTCACTAAATTCTCTTTTGCTTGAGTCATAGCGGCAATCGTTCAGGAAATTTTGAAGATGGTCCTTGAATTCATTCTCGTCTGTCATTTTCATTAATATCCGACATTTGTTCAACACCTCCTCTCCTTTCGCTGGATGTTTTATTTCATATATACATATTATGTGTCCAGTTTCGTTCCACGTGCCAAGCGCAAATCAGATGATTATCAGGTTGACCCATCACTTGTGACCAAGCGTTGACATATACTGAAGCATCATCAGTCATTAGATTTTTGGTAGCTATCTTGCCAACCTTTTGTGCTGCAGCCTCAAAAAATTCTGCCATTACCACTGAATCAACTCTGTCGCTGATGCACTCAGCTATATGTACTCCTTTACCATATTCATCGACGCTCATGATTGTTGTTAATTGGAAATCGTACTGCATGGTACCATGCGTACTATCAATACACACCTTATGCGTCGCGAATTTGATAAGTTCTTTTTGTTGATACTCTGACATTATAACTACCATGAATCGCGATGATCTTGCTGCTTTTAATATAGAACAGGACAGTCAGAACAATCTGAAGACGTGTGATTTTTTTTAGTCTTGGTCAAGTCTGTCACATCCTTGATAATTCGATCAAAAGGTATTCCAGTTTTTATCCGACCAGCTAGCATAATTCTGTCATCTTTAGTAAGTTGAAGATACCCGATATTTTTATGGTGTCCAGAGTTCGTTTTTTGGAAAGTAACATCTTTCCCAGCCGATGGCAAAGATAATAAACACTATTATCTTTCTATGTCCTCTTTGAACTTTGAGAGTGTATCTTCCTCTTGAGCCGATTCCCAGGACTCGAATTCTGCAATTCATAAAGAAAATGATTATAAATACCTACAATAGTCATAATTTTAAAAGAAATTGAATTTTCAAGATTTTAAAATTGAACCTTTTGAATTCTAAATAAGAATCGTTAAAAATTGCAAAATTATAGATTACAGACTATTAATGTTTTAAGATTGATTATTTACAAATGATGAAAATCGAAAAATTCCAGATTAATAAAAATGTCTAGTGTTAAATAGGTAAAATCATGATATTAAGATTGCTTGAACTTCAGTATTACACAGCAGAGTCATGTAAAATTGTATATCAGTAAACATTAACTTTTAATTTTATAAAAATAATATCAGTGAATCACTCAATCGTTGGAAGAAAACGATATTTTACTCACTGCGTTGGATTTTGTTGTGAAAATGACGTAAAATAGCAATAAAATGATTTTTTATCATCTTAATTTCATAATTTTACCCATTTATCAATAAATATTATAAAATTATTGAAGCTCAAACGTAAGAGAAAAATTAATTCGTTTTGGAACCTAATAGGTTAACATAGTACATGGAGAAAAAGATATAGCAAAACTTCTGTATTAAAGTAAAGCGCAATATGATAACGTACAAGCAGGTTCCGGAGCTTTTTAGAAAATTATAATGCACTAACATCGCTTGGCCACTACTAGAACCCTCGTATATATGATATAATAAAATAATAATATAATGTAAAGTGTTGCAATGTACGATATCACGATTTTACGCTATTATAATGTGATAATTACGATATATAGCGCAGGAATTACGGTGTATATTGCAATTGTTACGGTATCGTTTTGTCCGTGTGATAGTACTATTTTTTAAACATTTAGATATATACAAGGACTAAAAATGAACATTATTTATAATTAACTCGCGAAAATGTTTAAATACACCTACTGCTACAATTATTCTTTCAGCTTTTGAATTGATGCAATACATGTATAAAACAAAATTCGCACCTTCTATATTTTTGAAGTGTAGAGTTTGAGTTTCCATAACAACATTGTGGCAAGCACAAAGATGGTCGTGTAGATCTTGATACACTCTGTAAGAAGTATCGTACTTAGGGAACCCCATTTTCGGCATTGTACGATAATTAGGTTTCCTGTCATGGACCTCATTCATATGTCTGTACATCGATCTTCTTTTTATAAAATGGGAATCGCATTCTTCACATTTCACTCTGCAACAATATAATTAAGTATTAGTATATTATTCTCTAAATATGATAGAAATTTCGCATTGAACCGTTATGATCGATTTTTGAACAAAATAAAATATTTTTAAATTAAATAATAAAAGTTTAAAACAAGTGATTTACTTTTTAAGTAAGTGCGTTTTCTAATATATACTTGAATTCATTCAAAAATAGCTAAAAAACATGAAGCAACTATTCGAAAAAGATATGCAATAGTCAGCAATTCGTCACTTGATTCGCACTAAATTAAAAAATGTATACACAGAATAGAAAAAATAGTTTTTCTACGTTATTAAGAATAATAACGTAACGATAACGTTTTTGTAACAAATAATTGTACTTGAAGATTATTTAGTTGCTTTTTTACTTTAAAACAATATAGTTGTAGTAAATATTTTTCTTCGCAAAGTCTTAAATGGAAAAATTATTTGAAATTTAAAATATTCTTTACTTTCTACTTAATTTAAAAACAGATTTGAAGCTGACACAGATTCTTCTTCCGATGGATGAAACAATTTAATATGTTTCACTAATGTTTTGCGAGTAGAAAACTGTTTCTCGCACATTTCACATCCGAATTTCTTCTTTCTTGTTTCAGGTACAATATTGTGCACATTCTTAAGATGTCGAATTAAGTTAAATTTATTTGAAAAAGAAACAGCACAGGCTTCACACTTTTCCATGTTTGCATTTACGCGGACAAAACTTGACTGTGAAAGCGCATGAGCGAACGAAACTTCCGAAATGAGGCAAAGATAGCCGACCGGAGGAAAGATCCCCCGTTTCGGTTGTACACAGATCCGCTCGTACCACCTAAGCACTTGTAAACTATTATTTTCCTCGGGCTTGCCCCCTGTCAAGGCCTCAATTGTTTATGTTCAATTATTATAATTATATAACTTGATATTATCTGATCTGTCAAAATATTAAATTTAAATACTCTAAGTATTGCTATTAATGCTGAAAACTTAATATTTCTGCCAGCGAATCTTCCATTACTTCGTTTTCTAAATTGTTTTGTGCGTAATTTTTCTTTTACAACGACAATTTTCAAGATTTTAGTAAGTAACACTATCTCTATAATAAACCATAATTATTTAATGCAAAGGAGAATTGGAAATTTTAAATAATAGCGATGTTATAAGCAAAGTCGCGTTTGCCCCAACGGTCGCCCTATGTTTATTTTCATGTTATATTTTAGTTTTGGGCAGTATCATTTATCCCAAGCCCAGCGGGAGGTGTAATTACCGTGACAGACTAGGGACTAGTCGAACGACAATATAAATTAGGGCCTATTTGACCTAGTCTCTAGACTACCGCTGGCAGTCTTGGCAAAGACTGACTTCTGGTGAGCCCTGATGTAAGTGATCCATTTTATGAAATTCCAATCGTATTATTTTAATTTATTTTATTAGAAATTCGTCCATTGATTATTGTTATGAT
>NC_046658.1:23828852-23839916 GCF_010883055.1 Belonocnema kinseyi
CAGAGTTTAGTTAAGCGAAAGTTAGGGTGAGAAGGATAGGGCAAAGTAACAGAAAAACGTGAATAAATAGTTTTTTAAGAACTAGAAAGGATTTGGGCGGTAAATTAGTTACAGCATAGTGGCACCATGTGGAAGCGACAGATAAGGGTGAATGGGGAAGGTAGCTGAAGCACTAACTAAAGAAGCGGCAGATTTCATTTCATCACTTTCATGATGATGCTCAGGTCACCGACGGATATGAAAAGAGAAACAGAGGGGATGAAGAAGTTACGGGAGGGGAAGTTGATGAAAAATTAGAATATTTAGGGATGATTTTTAAAGGAGAATAAAAGTACATAAGGCATTAGTATCGAGTGTATTAGATTATGGAGTAGAAATATGGGAGATGGAAAGAGCACGAGAAAGTGAAAAGACTGCAGGAAAATTTAGGATTGGATAGGCGGTTCACCAAAAAATGTTTTTTATTTTTTTGGAGGCTATATTGCGACAGTTTTTTTTTCTGAGTGAGAAAATACCCTCAACATTTTTTCAGATTTAAAAAAAAATTATTCAGCGGTTGCGAAATCAAATTCAAGTAAAAAAGGAGGTTTTTATTACTTAACGATTTCTTAAGAATATAGACATTAGTTTTAGAGAAATATTTGATGAATAAAATGGTAGCGAAAGGAGACAACTCTCGATTTTTCGTCGATTGAAAGGAAAATTATTTGGCGCTGCAAAAATTCATAAAAAGTATGAATTCTTAAGAACATACAAATATAGGAGAGTAAATGTACAACTTAACGTTTTTTAAGGGGCGCAAAGATTCTGGAACATGTCCCATACGATAGGGGCAAAATGTATAATAATTATAAGATAAAAAATTTTATTTGTATTAGCCATAATTTTCATTTATACCTATAAACAATTTTTTTTTAATTTAAAGAATAGTAGATTTGAAGAAAAAGGGTCTTAATATGATTAAAAAATATGATTGGCTGAGATGTGGAAGTACGGAGGGATGAAACAAGTATTTGGTTAAAGAAGGTTAAAAGGAAATGCGTGGTGCGTAAGAGAGTTGGAGCGACGTTTTAACATTGGTTAGAAGATTATGAAAAAGTACAAAAAGGAAGCATGACAATGCGATATGTTTTACATGAAAATAGAAAATTTAGAAGGTGGTCGAATGGCTGAAGAAATTGAGAAGGAAGAAAAGTAAGAATAAAAATTATAACAGAGGGGGGGGGGGTAGATCAAGCGGTAATAACAAGTTAGAGAAAAATTTTGAAATTGGGGAACAGACCTAAAAACTGGCAAGCAAAAAGGCAAAAAAGGCAGATATCAATACAAAAATAAGGCATTCGCGAAACGAGGTAATGCGAAATGATAAGCTAAGTCGAAGCATAAAGAGAGCTGATAAAAGCATTTAGACCCTAAGATTAGGCAAAGAGTTGTACAAATGTAACGTAGAGTGGAGAATTGTATAGGGTTAAAAGATCTTAATGCAATGGGCGAGAATGATGAGATATTTGTGGAATAAATGTTTTAGTTTACAAGAGACACTATAAATATGTAAATACATGTAAACTACAATGTAGCAAAAAAAGCAATCGTAAATGATGTAGGGGACATTATTTATAAAGTAATAACACCTAAAAGCGAAAGTATTCTGACCATGTCCAGATTTACGTATATTGGATTATTATGGGTCCTTATGTAATGGTGTACATTTTAATCAACTGATTTGCCTAATTCCAGGGGCCCATATTTTCAGCTTTTGGCTATGCGCGCCGAGATTCAAGTGTAAATAACTCAGCTTAGACTTTAGACTCAAATTAGATTACACTTCCTCAATTTAAATAAACGATGGTTATTTTAGAAAGCTCTTCTGATGTACTTTAAGAGTACATTATTTAATTTTTTTTTCAAAGCAAAATTCAGCCTCATTTTATCGAAATATAAAATTTGAATAAGTATTTGATAAATTCCGACATCATTGATTTTTTAAGTCTTTTAAAAAACTAGGATGTTGCCCCTTTAAAATCCTTTATTAACCAAAATAGGGAAACTTTCCGTTTTGAAGAACTAAGGTTTTACAAGAGCAGGTGCACTCTACGGGGTGCGCAGTGTTTTAAGTGATCACAAGAACTTTTCTGTTGAAGCGAGATTTGACTTTAATTCGTTGTATAAAGTCTTTTCTTTTGGCTATTTTTATTTTAAAAATTTCATATTTTGGTTCAAGTTTACCAATTTGTCTTTTTAAGGTCTGAGAATGTGTGCAATAACATCTAATTTCATATACAAAAAAAGGCGAAAAGAAAAAAAATGGATTTTTTCTTAAAACCAAACAAAATAAAAATCGCGTTTTTGAAAAAGTCAATTTTTTCAATTTATTTTCAGACTAAGCTCTGAGTGTATTGTAGAAGTGTATTTTAGAAAGCCAATATATTGGCTCACCCTCTAATCGAAACATTGTCTATGATTGGTTAATTAGAACCAAAAATATGAAAAATATAAAAAAAAAGTACTAAAAATGTAAAGCGTCACATGAGGAATAATGCCCACTTATCACTACCGAGGAGGTGAAAAAAGTATTACGAGGAATGAAGGACTATTCCGCTTCTGGGTCCAGATGGTATTTAGACCTTCTGGTAGAAGTTTCCTACAACCCACCAGCATCTGATCCGCATTTTCATCTCATATATGAAGTCGGAATAGCCTTTTCCTGAGTTCTTGGTGAAAGGGCGCACAGTACTATTTCCAAAGAAGGGCAACTTACCTAATCCGAATAATTACAGGCCAATCGCTTGTCTGCACACTCTGTATAAGATCTTCAAATCTAACCTGAATGATAGTATTTTTCGGATAATCGCACTTTTGCTTGAGTTAGAGTGGCAGTATGAGGCCTAGCGTAATGCGGATGGGAGTGCCCCGTATTTTTAACTTGCAGGTTGGCATAGTTTTGTCCAAAAGATTAGAATAAGACACATCCTTTACCGTCTTCCTCACTTGGAGAAAATCAACAAGCAAAACCCTTTTATGATAAAAAAAAATCGTTGCGACTACCCATTTCCCCCCCCCCCCCATGTGCTACTGGGACTTCTTTCTCACACATCGCACAAGCTTCTAAACGATAGTGAAGGGGAGGCCGACGTGGTATTGAACAAGTCTGAAATAATCCCACTTCAGCCTCCAATTGGTCCTAAGTCGATACGGTCGCTTATGTGACAATACGGAATAAATTCCTGTTTATGTTTGACTGTCCCTCGTAAATGTGCCTTTTTGCGTGATCAACCATTGGATACCTTGCCGATATACGCCCTTTGCGAGACTCAGGAAAAAAAGTGATTGGCGCAAATTGAGGTGAATTCAGATTTTTAAATTTCTGTTTAATCTTGCTTTTTGATTCTTTGAAACTAATGAGCCGACGCGATTTGAATGTTGTTAATGCGCCTTAATTCTTGGTCAAAGAGTTTTTGAAAAAATTAATGCTTGTGTCTATACTCGAACAAGCGATCGCAAGTGTAAAAGTCGAGAGGTCGACCACTGAGCTACGGGACTCTTTTATAGGTAGATACAATGGATCCTTTATTTTTAGCGCGTTGGTCATACCTCATGAATACAGGTATTCACATTGCTAGAGTGAAAATGAATTGGTTTACACTAAAATTAATTCGTACTGATGTATTCAAACGAATTGGCTTCTCTGAAAATGCACTTATTGATTCAATTCGTATTTTTCGCTAAACAAGATCCTCAAAAGCACTGTCTCTAGGTCTCTATGTTGAAACTATTCCTTTTTAAGGGTATATGTCAGTCTTTCACATGACCAATCATTACACGTTATTTTTTATATACGTACGTAGGGAATGTTACTTTGAACATCTGTTTAGCAAGCGTAAAATGATCGTTTCCCCGCGAAACCATTGTTGCAGTGTTTTTTAAAGCTTCATTTTATAGATGTTTCTAATTATTTCTTCATGCCAAGCGACATACATAACTCATATAACAGTAGATCCTGTGTAGACGTATTCGTCTGTCCTGAAAAAAGAACGTGTGAAAAACGTGATTATCCCTAATAGTGACCTTGACAGTGAATGTGAACTCACTCCTCCAGAACTTGTAAAAACTGCCAAAGAAACCACTAAAAACCCTAAATCCTTAAGAAATCCGAAATCAACTACACGACAGCATATTTTACGCAGGAGCGAACTTTTGGTTTCTTCAGATCATTAGGACCTAATTCAGGTACAGTAGGTTTCATGTTTAGGTGCCAGGCCGGTCTGATTTCCACCTTAGTATACCGTAACCGCATTTTACGTCAAGAAGTTACCAGCGATAACTGCAGAGCGTGTCATGCACACACTGAGTACCTAGTATACATATCATTCAGGGATCCCCCTCACGTAGAAACCATGCCTTGACGAACACTCCAAAGGAGATAACAATTGTCAAAAACGAGGTGTGCCAAATTTTCCAGAACTATACTACATTTACACAAGCAATGCAATATGAAGTTTAGTTCAAAATGCAGATATTTTAAATCGAATATTGAAACTTTCATTATATGGGTATATTTCCGTGAAAGTTAGTACAAGGAGTGTTTTCGAATCTTAGAATGCAAATTAGGGGCCAAGAGAGAAAATTCCCAAATTTGACATAAAATTTGGAAAATTAGACAAATTTGTTGATTTTTCTGAAAGTGAAAAAGTGGGGGAGGGGGTCTTCCGTATCTCAAAATACAAATTTTATATGAGAATTCAAAAAAGCAAATTAAGTTTTAGAAATCTTATTTAATTGGTATATTTCTCTGAAAGCTAGTACGAGGGGTTTTTCAATTCACAGAACATAAATTATAAGTTATGCTTAAAAAATGTTATTAAATTACAAAATTTCTATTAAAGTCGAATAGGAGGGGCTAATCGAGTTACAGAACACAAAAACTTGACTCAGGATTTTGAAAATTGTATAAAATAGGTAGATTTCCATGAATCCCATAACGAGGAAGATCTTGTAGTCTTAAAATACGAATTTTTACCATAAATTTCTATTCTGAACCTCGAAAAATTCCCTAGTTCTAACTATCTCGATAATATAATAATTCAATGAAATTTTTTATTTCTTAATCAAGTTTTCGAATCTACCTGAAATTCGTACTCTGTTAAAAGCCACTTCTTGGAAATTTTATCCTTTTGACCTCAAATTCATTTTTTGCGTCCCGAAAACCGCCCTTGTACTGACTCATAGGTATCTAGAGGGTTAATAATATTTTAACCCCAAATTAAATCCCAATTTCAATACGTGGCTCAACCCCAAATTCAATCCGAATGGATCCGAGGCTCACTTATCAATATCCTTCTCCATTCATGTATCAGCACCAACCTCAATCCGAAAACATACCGAATCCATTTTTCAATCCGTGCCTCCAACCTTCTTAATATGTGGGACTTCTTACACTCAACCAGAATCAGTCGCATTGAATTTGACACCAGTCCGAATGGATAAGCGTGAATTCGAAACCAATTCGAATGAATCACACACCAATCGGAAACAAACTCTCACTTTGTCTCAATCCGATGATCAATCCGAATGAATTCAAGGCTCAACCAAAGCCAGTTTTAATCTTTTAAATGCGTTTAAGTCCGTGCCGTTAATCCGAGTGAATCGGAAGCCAACCGTACTTGGTCTGGAATACGTTGAAAGTTTAGTCAGCTTTCACATATGGTATCTCTACTTCATTTTACTATGTTAGTTCGGTATAGTCGAGGATCTTTATCAAACCGTGAAAATTTTGTTGAGTTTTCGCGGATATCTTTCCGTTTTAGAGATAATTGAAAATTTAGATTTTTTCTTAATTTTGAAATTTTGTTTACCGGTTTACGTCGAAATGACCGAGAACAAAAATCTGAAAATGTTAGTTTTCGCGTATCTCATCGTTTCCAAGATAATTCACCATTTATTATTTTTTACTTAAAAAATGTTTTTATTGGGTTAGTTCATGTGGTTTGAAAACAAAACTCCTCTGCGAAAATCTGAAGGTCTGGTCAAAAGCGATTCCCGTCTTCAGAACCCTGAAAATGATATAAATTGCCACGTCTCTGTGACCTATTTAGCAATAACCCAAAATTTAGATTTTGTTTTAAATTTTGAAAAACTTTCTTCTGTTTCCCCTATGTTTAGAGTAATCAGCAATAAATTATAAGTAATTCGACTTCAACTTTTTTTATTGCATTATTAATTTTTAACTATTTTATTAATTTATTATAATAATTATTTCAAAAATGTTGAGTGTTGAAATTTGTGCATACTTGAATTGTCGAGTTATCGAATCTTTTTTACCTTATCGACTTATCGAATCTTGCTCTCGATTCTCAACAGATGATGGACTTGATTCTACTATGACTTGCTGTGACCTACATTATATGTCAATGGGCTAACTGAATTGACCAATAGGGTTTAGGGACTACGCATGAAGTTAGCCGAAATAAATGTCCCGAAAGCCCCTCGCGTACAAACTAATGGAAACCTACTAAACTAATTTTATGTTCAAAATTTAGGTAAAACTTTGACCTCTAATTCGTGTTCTGTTCCCCGAAAACCCCCTCGTATTAACTAGCATAGAATTCTATCAAATTAATCAAATCTTGAAAATTTGAGTAAAATTATTTAATTTTTATCCTAAATTCCCGTTCTGTGTTTGTAAATCACCCTTACAGTGTAACATGTAAATCTAACAAATCAATAAGATTTTAAAAATTTGAGTAAAATTTTTGAATTTTAACCCTAAACTTTTTGTTCCGTTTTCTAAAAAAAAAAAAAAAAAAACCCGCTTGTACTAAGTTTCATAGAAATCTGCAAAATTAATAAAATTTTCAAAAATTGAGTAAAGCTCTTGAATTTTTACCCCAAATGCCTGTTCAAATTTGGTTGCAATTGTTTTTGAGATGCTGTGTAGTTATGGAAAACAGATCTATATGATACATTCGGTCTGGGAAATTCCGATCCTGAATTCTCGTCATCTGATGAATCATCTCCATCATAGCCAGAGTAATCTGGATTAGGTATGATGATACGTCAGAGTGCAATAAAGGTTACGGAGTCGTTGGAAATTTTTTATTGAAAAACTATGCGCTTTTCGGAAAATTTGTCAAGAAAAAAGTTTTTGTAATCAGCCGAGAAATACGCCTGAATTTTTCTGGAGCGTTTTGAGCAAAATTTTGAATTTTGCAAAAATTGTTCATATGCAAAATCCAAAATTTTGCTCAAAACGCTTCGAAAAAATTCTGGCGTATTCCTTGGCTGATTACAAGAACTTTTTATTCCTGATGATTTTTCCGAAAAGCGCATCGTTTATTGTAAAAAAATTCATGAATGTTTTCACAAAAATTTTGCCATTAAGACGCCATTTTGAAAATACTAAAACGCAAAAACCTATCTTTGAACCATGGATTCTCAAAGTTTAGACATTTATTCCACCGGTTAGTGAAATTCCAGGTTAATTACAGACTCGAAAAGCTTTGGAAAATGGTTCACAAAAAAATAGGCACGAAAAATCACGTTTTTTTTTGTTTAAACTGCATTTTGGGATAATAAATAAATTTTTTGAGGAATTTCATTGGCACCGTCAGAAAGAGGAGATCTCAAGCAATAAAAATATATGTGTCTCAATTTTTTCTAGTGTCGAATAGTCTTAGTTATTGGCCGTTGAAAAGCAGTGTCCCGGTAGTGGCGTTTTGGCCGTTTAAGGGTTAATAAAAGTTTTAAAAATCGAGTAAAATTGTTGTATTTTGACCCCAAGTTCGTGTTAAGAAATTTGTGAAAATATGAGAAAATTTTTTGAATTTTAATCGCAAAGTCGTTTCCTGTGCCCGAAAATCTGTCTCGTACTGACTTTCATGGAAATCTACCAAATTAATAAGAATTTCAATATTTGAATAAAATTTCTTAATTTTCAATGAAATTTTTGCATTTTTGCCCTTAAATTCCTTTTCTGTTCCACTAAAACTTGCCTCTTAACTAACTTTCATGGAAATCTACCAAATTAACATTATCAAAATTTGAATCAAATTTTGGAATTTTTGCCTCGAATTCATATTCTTCTGTTAAAAAATTTGAGACCCGATTAACTATCACGTACTGACTTGCATGGAAATAAAAAAGCATAATGAAATTTTTGAATTTTACAATTTTGGCCACAACATTCGTTCTGGAACGAGATTCTGGTTCCGATTGTGGGCTGGAACCGAAGTTAAGAAGGTTCCTCAAGGGTTCAGTACCGGAATGATCCTTTAATTTCTTAAGGTTCCGGACCCCTCGAGTAGGAGGGGTTGAAAATTTTGGGATTTTCGTGGATATTCTTTATATCGGCGATTTTTAACTCTTCTAATAGCGATGAAAAAAATGTTGTCTAGTATCATTTCTATAGTGGGTTTCACGCCCTTTTGATTGGTCGTATGCATTTTTTCAAAAAATAAATATTTGACGTTCAAAAATGAAGGTCAGAAATAAATTGGACTTTTTCGAAATAAGGCAGGTTTTTTTTGGCCCGTAAAGAAAGATCAAGTTTTTTCTTATGCAGTGCAAGTCCGATAACTATCCAACTTCGGTGCTGTAGGGGCGGAAAATTCCAAGAATTGCGGACTTATCGGATGCCCCCTCTAGTAGCACGATATTAGGTGCGCGCATGCGTAAATCATGGGCGCAAATCATTAGCAAAATAGCATACGTAGTTGGAGAACCACAATTATGTGTGCATGCTGTACCTGTGATGACGTTTTAAGGGGAGTGTAAACTTACCGGACAGCAAGTTATATCAGACTTCTACTGTAAGACTATGTAAATTAGAGCCCCGCGGCGCACCGTGGATCCTTCATGGTATTGTTTTTATGAAAAGTAATAGTATATGCTAGTATATTTGTCCGCTCTCTGCATTTTACAGGGGGTAGACCGCGATTATATTTGAATACATGCATTACGTGAACTGATTAATACTTCCCTTTTGGGAAGTAGTCGCATTTCGTGGCTGAGGAAAATTTCTTTAATTGAAGTCTCCCATCTTCAGTAGGTATAAATGCATGTTATTGCTAAGTCCACTTGATTGTCACGGCAGCATCGAATTGGCGTTTCAGATCTTTAGTAGTGGCTTCGTGATCTTCCTTGCTACTAAAAATGATTTCAGTTTCCTTGCAGTACTTCTTTGCCCACTGAAATAGGGATGAAGCATCTAGGATGCTATCTTAAGCGGAACATTGTAGGCTTAACCTTGCTGCACTTCGTTTAGCATTCGCCCCTATACCATCACATGCTCGATTTCTCCATCTTTTACATAGTAAATAACTACTGTGAATATTGTGGCCTGATCTTTATTTCAGTGAAATCCTTGCACGGAGTTTTGGAGAACAAACTTATAATTCTCAGCGAAATCAAATGAGATAGCGAATTCACCATTTTTCAAAGTTGTCTTCAGATTTTTGAAAAATAATGACTGCTCTGTAGCAAGGAAATGATGGGTTCTTAGCTTCAGCAACGCTTCAGATATTCATCAACAGTCATGATCAGCGTGTTTAAAGTGCATCTGTCAGTATGCAGCCAAGAATCAAATTTGATTACTGCCAAATCCTCGTCATAAAAAGCTTGAATCAAAGTATCTTTAATTTTAGTAATACCGGGGAAATGTTGGCATTATCCTAATTTTCAGGATCTTCTCGCATCAGGGCATAAAGTTAACTTTAAACAATCGCGAAAACCATTTAAAAATACCTCGGGATCGTTCGTTAAATATTGCATGTTTATTTCTTTTAGCATTAACTTCACCCTTTCATGGTGAACACAAACGTATAATCTGTGGGTACCGCTACTCCCTGCCAAAACGAAATGTTTTGGTCTGAGTTGTGTGAATTGCTTGAAGCCCATCTTAATCTCTTCTTATTTTGACTGTAATTCTGCACAGAATTAATTTAAATTGCACAAAATTAATTTTTTCTGAACGGGAACTCTCTTGTGACTCAATCGAACAGACAAAATCCTTTATTCCAGGCATTAATCGACTCATGTCGCCATGGTCATAAAATTTGAAGACGAGATCTTCAGCTTCAAGACACAAATGCCTTCTTCTTTTGGATTTAGGCTGCGTTAAAACCCCATGGTAAGTAACTAACGGTTTCACATTTTCAGCTTGTTCGGATGTTTCGAATTCGACCATTAGGTGTCTGTGACTCCAAGACTTTGGGACAAATGTGAGATGTTGAATTTTCTCAGCCGTAATTTTTGATGATTTAAACTTTGCTTTGATTTAATCTAGAACTTCAACTGCGGCCTTATGATATTTGTCATTGCACGGCGTAATATTCGTCTCGAGTTTCCCGAAGGAGAAGTTTGGATCTTCATCATCATTTGACATGGTTTCTTCATTTGACATGATGATTTTATTCGATTCAACATCATCAACGTTTTTATTCGCAGAAACATTATTGCGAGGCTAAACGGTGTCATCTAATTTTTCGTTGGTATTTCTTTCAGTTGACTGAGATCTTTCTCACATGAAGCACACATTTTCAGATCTTCAGATAGTGTAGAAAATTGCAATCTTAACCCTTCAGAAATACAGCGTGTATTCAGCGTCTTTTTACGATTCTCCTTGAAAGGATTGAAGGATTTGTTCGTTGTGAAGTTCAAAAACCTTTTTTTTTCAAATCCTATTTTATCTTAAAATAAATATTTTTAAGTTCATAAGTTGAAAAATCAAAGCTTCAATAAAAGTAGAATATATGGCGATCTTTTTGTGCCGTGGCTATTACTCAACTATCGAAAATATAAATTAAAAAAAATAATAACTAATCTGAAAATTTCCACCGTTTTAATATTAAATTTTATAATAAAATATAAGGATATAAGATAAAAGTAATATGTTTGGTTTATACTGCAGATTTTTGTTTACACTTTTGAACATTTTTAGTGCTTTGCCTTCTAGCCCGTTTACTCCTCGGCCAATACTTATCGAATGACAACCCCCCCCCTTCCCCCCCAAACTACTATCTAATAGCACAACACATTGCCTAAGTTTAATTTAATCGGACAAATTTGACT
>NC_046658.1:23840016-23841153 GCF_010883055.1 Belonocnema kinseyi
CCCCCCCCCCCTACACACGTAGGGTACCCTAGGAGTATTGTCCTTCCTCGTAATGGCTGATAGAAAAAAAACCTTCGCACTGGAAAGACCTATACATACCTAGGCCTGCCACAGACCCGCATTCAGGATGTGACACCTATAAAGGTTACTCTTCGAAGCAGGCACATACGTCTGATCCGGCAGATTTGTTCTTTCGAACTGTCGGCAAGGAACAAAGTATCTGCAACGAACATTCTTGCCGTCCCGGTATTACTTTATTCATCTGGAGTGTTGCCATAGACGAAGGATGAGCTCAGGACACAAAAGGCCGTTAAGGTGGTCGCGGAATACTAAATCTAGAATGTCTTTACAACAGGATTATTCTGGGTACAGTAAATATAGTCGCAAATTGATGGGAGCCTATTCTTAAAATGTTGAGAAAGCACGAAGAAATGGGCACAGGAGCGTTTCTGTACAAAGCGGCCGATTGAACCCAAATTGAAGTCGGGCATCAAGGGTTTCATTTTAAAATGGCAAGACGGCGTTATTTCCACTTTAGCATATCGTCGCCACATTTTAAGCTAAGATATTTCCGATGATAGTTGCAGAGCGTCAAGGCAGGTGCGGAATCTGAATCTCCAGTGTATTCATAATCGAATTGTTTCAAGTATAGCTCACATCGTTGCAAATGGTAGAGATGCTCTCCTAACAACTACTACTCGATAAGAAAATGCCCGGAAACTTTCACAGAAGTATACAAAAATAGTTGTGACGTTTCGTTTTACCTACCTGTATTTTTGTCCCGCTAGACGCTAGCCAGGGTTTCAGAGTTGGGACAGGTTTTACAAGTAAAAGAAAATAAATGGTTCGAGTATAATAAGATAAGTTGTGTGTATATCTCCTATTTGGGTACAGTTCTATTGTGTGTGACGAAAGTGTATGATTGGTGTATGTGTGAGTGTTGTGTGTGTTTTGCGCGGACAATCTTAAGTGTATGTGTGCTTATGCGTCTAAAAAACGTAAGCTGTTGTAATGTAGAGTAAGTGGTTTGAGCGTATCCTGGAGAGTCGTGGTCGGGGAGTTGTTAGGAGTGAAAGTTTTCTAGCTACCCCTGCGCCGTTTTCTGCAATTACATTACATGGTCGGCTACGAGAGCGG
>NC_046658.1:23841253-23867530 GCF_010883055.1 Belonocnema kinseyi
TGTTGCTTTCATTAAATCACCTGCATTGCAATCGGACACGGAGGGTTTCATTTTGGCATGTCAAGGAGGGGTCATTTCTGCTTTAGTATAGCGTCGCCTAATTTTAAGTCTCACTCATGTGGGAACGACCTACATTCAAAAGCACAATGCGGCACTAAGAGTGCTTTACTACCTTCTCTAAAAATTCTATAGCCCCTTCCTCACATTACTCTCTTCCCAACCGAGGGAGTCACTCATTATAAAATGCGTTCTTTACTGATAATATATACCGGGACAGCCCCGTGTTATATAACAAAAATAAAATCCAACTCTAATAAAAAATGCCGTCGACATGTTGGACAGTACACATCTTAAGCCTGTCAAAACATTACCATAATGATAGTAACGAAGAATAATCAATAATAATAATAACTTCTCAGGGTGTGGTGAAAGTTGGTGCCGTGAATGGCGATGACCACAAATCATTGGGAGGAAAATACAACATTCGAGGCTTTCCCACTATAAAAATTTTCAGCAAAGGCCAAACAAACGCAGAAGATTATAATGGACCACGAACAGCCGCTGACATTGTAAATGCTGCATTAAATGCAGTCTCTCAAAAAGTTCGCGGTGTTTTGGGCGGTCAGAAGGGTGGGACAAACAAGGTAAATAAATTAATTAGTATTTTAAATATTAAATTCAAGGTATCAGAGTGGCCATTCGTAGTTGACATCTCAATCTTATTCTTTTATTTTTTATTTAGGTACCAGCGTCAAATGATCTTTATCTAGTTATCATTCTCATGTCTTCAATTAAATTATAACATAATATTTGACTATAATGTTAAAGTTTTTTCTGTTCATTCACAGCCTAAAGACACTAAAGATGTTATTGAACTGACTGATGAAAATTTTGACAAATTGGTTATCGGATCAGAAGACATGTGGTTGGTCGAATTCTTCGCTCCTTGGTGTGGGCACTGCAAAAATTTGGCACCTCATTGGGCAACCGCGGCCACGGAACTCAAGGGAAAAGTTAAGCTAGGTGCTCTCGATGCTACTTCAAACACAATGAAGGTTACATTCTAAAATAATTTTCCACTTGAAAATATTTTTTTATTTATTTTAGATTGAATAGGATTAAGGTTAAGTGTCTCAAATTCGGCAATTTATAACATTCTTATTTAAATATTTTAGGCCAGTGAGTATGGAATAAATAGCTACCCTACCATTAAGTTCTTTGCATCAGGCAAAAAGTACAAGGAATCTTCTGGTGAATACGACGGAGGTCGTACGAGCAGTGAAATTGTTAACTGGGCTCTGGAAAAGTTAACTGAAAGCATTCCAGCTCCGGAAATTACGCAAATTACGAGTGAAGGTAGTTTAAGGAAGGCATGTGAGGATAAACCTCTTTGCGTTGTTTCAGTTCTACCTCATATCTTGGACTGCCAGTCAGAATGCAGGAAAAGCTACATTAATACATTAAAATCACTCGGTGAGAAGTACAAAAAGAAAATGTGGGGGTGAGTAATGCTTAAAATTGTCAACATGTTCAATTTGAAATTCACATAAGCTACTTGCAATTCTTAAAATAAAGCAAAAGTCGTGCGTAATTAATTACAGGCGTTATTTTAGATCGGAAAAACTTAAAACGAAACACGATTCTCGCGAATTACTTATTTATAATCTCTTGTGTAATCATTAACAGTGTTATATATATATTGACTATTCATTTGAATCATAATTCTGCCAGAGTCATAATTTCTCCCCAGAGATTCTTTCGCCTCCAGTCGTTAGCATCAGTCATTGGTACTAAGTTTATTTTGGACGTTTAACATCAGAAGTGGGATTAGCACTTGATTTTTCATCTAAGTATCGTACGATTGCACTGCAATCCTAAATCCTAGAGCATCATGGATGGGAAAGAAGCGGCAGGCGGCCACATAGCAGAATATTTAGAGGCTTTTCACCAACAATTTTGAGAAGGTTTAAATAAAACAAATATTGGACGTGGAAAGGGAAGATGGAGTCCGAGAGACAAATTAAACAGATCACACGACCGACCGAAGACAGAATCTTCTCAATCATCGAAAACAGAAAACTACTTAAATGTAAGGAGGGAAGCGCTGGAGATCAGCTTCGACATCTAGATAGGAGTCCATCGTTACATCTGTCACATCTCCAAGAATTGTCCAGAACCTCAGAAAGTAGAAAGCTGCAAGAAGTATGGTCAAAAAAGACATAACCAGTCCCACAGTTCACAAGCCACTCCAGCTGCTGTTTGTAAACCTGAAACGTGTCGTGTGTCTATTGTTGATACAGATCATACCTTAATTAAATATCTGAAAAGGGTATCTGTTAGCGGTTGTGAAGTGAGTGGTCTCATCTACATGGGAAGCTCCGATTGTCTGGCACCGATTTCGTTACCGCGAACCTTAAATATCGAAATTGACAACGCGAAGGTGTCATTTAAGTGTTGGGGTCATCTTTACTACAAAACAGAATCCCTAGGCAGTTTTAAAACCGACGTGACCATTGTTGCAGAGACGTGCAAGAGGTCACTATCGATATTGTTCGAGATGATCATTAAGATGTCAGAATCCGCGTTGGTTGTACTTTCACGGATCATCCCACGATCAACTATCGTAAATCTGGCAACAACCTTCAATTCTCCAAAATTAATTATGCGTTTGCGTATGAGCTCCAGGCTTCAAGCTCTGGTGTTGATCAATTTAGTTCTAGTGCGGAGTGTAAATTGTTACCTCAAGCAACTTGGTTGTGTAAAGGTGGTTAGTATTGGTCGTGGCTACCTTGAAATACTGCTCTTCAATTTGAGCAACAACGAAGTGCCTGTAAATAAAGGTACTGCTATCTTCGAAGCAAAGGCATCGTACATTCTTTATCGAGATGTTTCTACCAGGAAGAAATCTCCAATCACCGTAGCAGATTTGGATATTGAAGATAGCGCAGCTGATGACATGAACGATTTATTAGAGACTTTAAATGCGTATCGAAATACTATCTCTTTTGAAATGTGCGAGATCAGATGTACCTCGCTTATAGAAATGGATATCACTGAAAAAGAAAACAGTCTCCCTGTGTGAAAAGAATGTGAATCCGCGACTTGTTGTAGATTTTTGTAAATTAAATCAACAAACGATCAGAATGCATCACCTTTTTCCACATTTAGATGGCCATCTAGGTTTGATCGGAGATTGTACATTTTTTATAACCTTAGACTTGGCTCAAGGGTACATGCAGGTCCCTTTAACTCAGGAGGCCAGGACAAAGACGACATTCATCACCCCCGATGAAACTGGAGAGTTTACTTGAATGGTATTCGGGCTAATGAATGTCCCCTTTTTCTTAAAGCTTATGTACCAATTATTGGGTCATCTGCGAAAACTTGAAGCTTTCTTTTACTTAAACGATATATTAATTTTAGGCAACTCAGAAGCGGACTTAAAAACTCGTTTAATATTGGTATTAGAAGCGTTATTAAATGCGGGTTTAAACAAAAATTTTGAAAAGTGTTATTTTTTGATCATTGAGTCACCTGTCTTGGAAACCAGATTTCCGCCAAAAGCATAAAACCCGACAAAAAGTTATTACAAGCAATGCTCGGCTATCCTATACAGAAGGATGCGCATGAATTACTTCGCTTTTTAAGTTTAGCGAGTTTTTTCTGAAAATACGTTTACAAGTTTGCACATATTTCCAGCGCTTTGTATGATTTAATAAAAGAAGTCGTGCCATTTATCATGGGAGAAATCAACAGTCTAGCGTTTCATACTTTGCGCGCAGAATTGGTTCAACAGCCGTTATTACAAGCTTATAATGCGAAGTGCGAAACGGTACTGCATAGGGACGCAAGCGCAATGGGTTTAGTCGCAATGCTCCTTCAAATGGACAAGACAACTACTCAAAGTATCATCTTGTGTATGCGATAAGTGGCCGTGCTAGCGAACCATAGTAGAGGTATCATTCAAGTAAGATCGATTTATTGGCGATTGTTTGGACGGCAACGCGATTAGGCACTTGGCTGGTAAATATTTCTTTAAGAATTATTACAGATTGTAGAGCACTAGTGTATCTTAACACACAGAAAACAAAGAATCCGCAGATTATTCGTTGGGCAAATTTAATCTCACATTACACGTTTGATATAGTGCACGGGTAAGGTGACAAAATGCTACACGTTTACGCTCTTAGTCGTGCGCCCGTCGATCAAAACTACGCCGTAAAACTGAAATTTTGTGAAAATTATTTCTACCCAGGTATGAGTTGTTATGTGCGTCAGCACGATCGCAGCTGCGTAAAATATTTTTTCTACTCAAGTGCAGTCGGGCACTCGCCCCTTCTCCTTGATACGTATAGATCATGTGGGTCCGTTTGTGACTACTAGGGCTCAAAAGTAGCAAACCTGAGTACCATCAAAAAAGAACACCTTTATGCTACAACTACTGACACAAGCCAATTAAAATTTTGGCTTTTTTAAGAAGACATTGAACATCTTCAGGACGAGGAATTTGACTCACTATACGAACACACAAGCAAAGAAGGTCAAGACTCAGCGAACTGCCACAGAAACTCCAAAGATTCTGACTCCAAGTGAATTGCGGAGACTCGTGCTGAGCGCGTCCGGCCAGGTCCTAAATGTTATGTTATTGATTTGTAAAAGCGTCGAATAGTTCCTTGTTAATACATGAACTTGCGGACGAGTTGAATAATCGGATGGCCCATTGATTATTAAACATGAAATGAAATATTCGAGCCGAAGTAGTTAACAGTATAGAGGGCGTAACGAACGAGCGATCAGCGAGGAGGAGTGTTGAATGGATGCGAGAATGGAATTGTGTTCTTAGCGAGAACGAGATCGTTTAATCCTAATGTCTTGCGAAATTAATTATGGGCGTTATTTTCGAATGGAAAAACTTAGTACAAAACACGGTTTGCGCGAATTACTTATTTCTAATCTCTTGTGTAATCATTAACAGTGTTAAATATATCGACTATTCATGTATAGCATAATTCTGCCAGAGTAATCGTTTTTCCCCGGAAAATTGGTTCGCCTCCAGTCGTTAGAATCATTGATCGGAACAAAGTTTATTTTAAACGTTTTCATCTAGAACAGCGAAACTTTTAAAATCGATATGTTTAGAATTTAAAAAAAAAAGTATTCAATAGCTGATTGTAGGTAGAATATCGTCAAGTATTGCAAAGTTTATATTAATAATGTGTAGAATATCCATAAAACCCCAAAAATGGAAAAATCCTTTTTTAATGCAAATTGTAGCTTTCCTGATAACCTATTCAGGAGTGTACTCATGTTATGGGCCTAGCCAGGCCCAAGTGATTTTTTTCGTATACGCTCAGTTTTTTTTGCGGATTTTAAATTTGTGCTTCATAATTTTTTTGGACTAAAACTCCAAAAATGTTATTAATTTTAGTTCTGTTAAAGCGGTCATATTTTTGGGTTAGTAGATGTCACTTGTGTTAAAAATTGACATTCAAGCCTAAAAATGCAAGTTATATGCCTTTGGGGGTCAAGGATGCCTTCTCTGGTGTCGGAAAAGAAGGCGTTTTTAGAAGTCCCCCAGCCCCAACTGTCATTCTCCAGACGAGCCGGATATTCTTAACTTGCACGCCTGCCGTTGTCGATTTGGCTTTTCACGTTTGCATTACTGCAGATCACACACATCTCATTTCGCTTCTTTGTTCGCCAGTTTCATAGAAACTATTGGTTCCTCAGTACTCAAGCCCTGTTTTAACTGCATTTGATTTGGACAGCGTTTTATTTAATAAACAGAATGTCACGTTCGAAGTTCGTTTTTCGTTGTGCAAACCATTGCCCGCTTTTCAATGAAAACTTGGACCATTTTGACGAAGTTAAACTCCCAACAAAGAAAGATTTTCTCCTTTGCTGTCTAAAAGTTCGGCGGCAAATTGGCTTAACCTCTGAAAGTAACAACTAGCTAAATTTTTGATGTAGTCCAACATGTTGTAATGAAACTAGATGTTACTTGGGGTAAATCATCTATTCCAACATTAACTCATAACAGAATAATTCAACTAATTATACGTTGCCATGATGAATACATTATCATAAAGAAAGTTTTAAACAGTCAACCCCTAATTCAGAAAACAAAGGATGATAAATTGACATATTTTACAGAACAGACCCCACATTTTTTGACATCCTTCTATAAATATTCTGACTTTTCTGCATGTACTTGTCCAAGGATCAAAAAGGTTCCTGTTCTTGACCATCAGTTTCTGTTTGTCCAGAGAGGTCCAAGAATGGGTCGCATCGGGTTAGTTGATTTAGCTCTGACAAAAAAATGTATTAAAAGAGCTGAATGTACATGTAAGAGTAAGACTTGAGATTCCATTTCTAAGTCATCTGATGCAAATGCTTCTTTACATTTGTTTTCAAATGACAGCCAGTACTTCGGCGACCATGAGGCAGGAGCTAAGGACAAAGATGAGGACAGTTCTGCTAATTATGAGGTATGCATGTTATTGACCAAGCCTCGAGACAGAACATCTAAACCCAAACTGGACTTGATTGAAATTTTGAGAATTCCTCAGAGACCATTGTTTGCAATTTTTGACAGAACTCCTCGTTTTGAATGTTTTTACCGAAATTGATATTCAAAAATTCAGAATTTTAATATTACGGCAAAAGGCGCGAGATACCTAAGAAATCTAAAAGAAAACTTGCAGTAAATTTTTTTTATTCGTCAAAAATAATATTGCAACAAAAATCCTATTTTTAGCATAACTACGCGAGATAGGGAATTATTGTAAGGTTATTCAGAAAATAAATATACATTTAAAATGTCTGTAAAAAGTTGAGCCCGTATATCGAGTATCACAATGAGAATGTGTACCTGAAAGCCTACAGAGCTTTGAGCAATTAAATCTTTAACTATACTTAATTGCGTAGAAAATTCATAATATGGAGACGCATATAAATACTGGGATTTAAAAAATATGTTTTTGATAAAGTTTCATTTAAGTAACATGAAAACCTATGCTACGGGCTGTTTGTTTTTCGCATTTCACTGAACTGCCATTCCAAGCTCTCTTCATGCATATTGAAGGCACTACATCAAGTCCGCATCCTCACAAAGGTCCCATAGGTTTAAAACTACCTAACTGTGAAGCTTACAATTGTGTTATTTAAACCAATAAAGTGTGACTTGCCTTATCAAAATCCAGAAGAGCTCGGAAAACTCAGTAAGGATCTGAGGTACTTGTTCCAGATATCCCAGGCCCTTGACTCCTAAGCATGCCCGGAATGGCTTGCCTTGACGCTCCCTGGCAAACTGAACAAAGCTCGCTGGTTGACCTGTGTTAACATAATTCTAAGATTAGACATTTCAACTGAGAAAACAACGAAGAAATTCCTAGAAATTGTGACATTCATACTTAAAGTATTCCATTGCTGATATCCCTCATCACTTCTTTGAGACTATTCAGAGGTCTAGATAATCGCCAAGGAAATACCATTCAGACGAATGCATCCTTCACATTACCAAAAAATGTTTTTCTCGTCATGGTGACTGATTGTCGATTTGCTGCCTGTCCACATGAACTAAATAATATTCTTAGTGCTTATTGTAATATCCTTTAAGTTTAGGGATTCTTGTTATGCGTGCTACGTTATTGCTTTACCTAAATTGTGTTTATCAGTAGTACACGGTATTCCGTCTTATCGATAGGAGCGTTTAATCATTCGTCTCGCTACGAAAAGTGTCAATGTAATCGAAAGTTCTTTTCCTAATGCTTAGAATAAATCGCAACAGTGGAGACGAGGATTAAAGCAATTTTTGCATCGGAATGCTAAACTGCACAGCAATAAATACAGCTATAAAAGATGGGAAAATAACATGGATTTACGAATTATGTAAGTCCGAAATCTTTGAGGTTTTCGAACATTTTAATTTCGAAGCGAAAACTCAATTGTCTATTGACGATATTTGAAAGGCGAAGAAATGTAATTCCGCAGCAATATGAATTACTGAAGGCATCTGATAAAGAATTACAAGATCTTTTGAAGCTTGCGAAGACAGTAGAAATAGCAGATTCCTAAACATCATTAAACAAAAACTACGTCTAAAAATACTGATAATTCTAAAAAGAAACCAAGTTCATCAAAAAATTTCATGTAAGCAAAATCGCAAGGATCATGGAAACGATCACCGAGATGCAGAGGCAAGGACTGACAATGTGTTGGAATGGGCACAACTAGGGCTCCTTCTGGTCAGCAGATGAATCCAAATTAAGATTCTAGCAATTCACCATATTCATCCAAGGATAATAAGGGGTGTTTTTGCTGCGGTGGAATAAATCATCCAAAGTTTCAGCACATATTGAAAAATAAATATTGTAGTGAATGTGGCGAACAAGGTCATATATACAAAATGTGCAAAATAGTAATGTACAAAAGAGAGGGTAATATACAAAATTTTGTAAGTATAGCTAATCATGTTTTATTAAACATGAAAATAGTTTCCGGTGCCGCCGTTTCCGTAATATCGAACGAATGTTGCGAGAGAAATTTCTCAAAAATACCACTTAAAAGTCAGAATTTGGTCTGCTCTCATATGATAAAACACCACTGTCTGGTCTCAGATATATAGAAGTAAAAATTGTAAGAAACAAAATTCAAGTGCAACACATTTTAATTGTAGTAAAAAATGGAAGTAATCCCATAATTGGGAGAAACTGGCTAATTTTTTTTGGAATGTGGCCTTTAAAATTCGAAAAATCCGAAAACTCAAAAATTAGGGCGATAAGCGCAAATAAGGAAACGGAAGTAGAAAAAATTCGTAAAGAATATTCTGATATATTCGAGCCAGGCATAAGTAAATTCACAAAAGGAGAATTAACTCTTAAATTATAAGCTGATGCCAAACCTCTTTTCGCCAACCTAGGCATCCAGCTATAGCTTTGCGTCCAAAAATAGAAGTTGAAATAGAGAGATTAAAGAGTTTACAAATATTGTACAGAATTATGACTACTTTACTTTTGGTCATTCTGGGAGTGATATTTTTTTAAGACGTTTTGATTTCGGCAAAGGAAATAAAGCAACATTGGGAAAGGGTGCGGGAAATATTCAAGCATTGAATTGAAACAAGTCTGAATTTAAAATTTAACAAATGTATATCTTTCCAACCAGAAATAAAATATTTGGGCTAGAAAATTGATAAAAATGGAATCTCGCCTCTGGAAGAAAAAATGGCTAATGTACGAAAGGCACATTCACCCAAAAATATAACACAATTGCGTAGTTTCATTAGATCAGCAACAAATCTAGCGGTATTTATTAACATTTATTCTCAGAAAATGCAGCCCGTTTATGACTGTCGAAATAGATGTGTCAAGAAGGCGAAATTTGAACGGACTACACAAAACGAAAAAGCATTTAAGCAAGTGGAATTATAATTCACGTCTGATAAAATTTTAGTCCCATTGATCCAATGCGACCACTGTTGTTGACTTGCGATGTTTTGCCGAATGGCATAAATTCGATATTGGCTCATCGTTTTCCTGGAAACATAGATAAGCCAATATCTTTTGCAAGTCGCACATTGTCGGTATCTGAGATATGAAATCAAACACATTCGAGGAAATCAAAACTATGCTGATTGGCTTAGCCGACTCCTTTTGCCTCACGAAGATGAAGAAGTTCCTAAATCATTTGCTAATTTGGACGATACGGATTATACATATCAAAATGAAATTGAAGTTTTTTATTTTGCTACACTTGATTGTAAAAGGGTCCAAAAAGCAACTCTTCAAGATGAAATACTAATTAAAATAACCCTTTACTGCAGAGATGGTTGGCCTGAAAGAACACCAAACGATGATATTAAAATATTATGGAATGAAAGAGATTCGTTGAATGTGGACAATCAGTATCTTTTATGGGATCAAAGTGTAATCATTCCTCCAAAACCGAGACATGTAGTTTTGAAAAAACTTCATGCTAGTCATTTTGCGTGACTCGCATGAAATCGTTAGCTAGATCTTTTTTGTGGTGGCCAGAAATTGACCGGGAAATTGAAGAAATCAATGAATAATGTTTACCATGTTTATAAAATAGGAAAAGTCCGCCAAAAGTTGCTTTGACCGTATGTAAATGGCCAACAAATCCGTGGCATCGAGTTCATGCCGATTTCCTTGGACCCATGTGTAATAAAATGATACTAGTTATCCTTGACAGTCGTTCAAAATGGCCAAAAGCATTCATTATGTCCAGGAAGAATTCGGTATAGCACAACGCCTCCACATTTTCCTGCTACAAACGGGGTAGCGGCAAATTTTTTTGATACATTTAAAAGAAAGGTAAATAGCATGACGAAAGATGATTTAACGCTGAAAGCTGCAACTATAAAATTCTTTTTTGACTACCGGAGTACACCTCATACGGCTACAAACAAATCTCCAGCTATCCTGATGTTTGGTCGAGAACTGAAAACTCGACTTTCACTTTTGCGTCCTTCTTCAGTAGAGAATCGAATGACCGATTACCAAAAAAGGCAAATGCGCAATAGCTCAGGGGGGAGGAAAATTAATTTTTCTGAAGGAGATTCAGTAGCGGCACGAGATTATCGAAAGAAAGAGCCTAGATGGAAACCGGGAATTATAACAAGAGAAATCGTGCCGGGATTTACATTCGAAGTCGAAGCAGACGGTTTAATTTGGAAATGTTATTCAAATCAATTATTAAGTTGTAGTCCAGAAGTCAACAATAAGAAAGACAATATGAAAGAAAATCCAATTGTCAAGGACAAAGCATCTGCACAAGTAACGCCAGACCCTCTCCGTTGCTCTGCATGAATTCATAGCAGAAAAGATTAACTACTACAACGATTTATTTGCAGATAGTAGGTTCATCTTATTTGTAAACAGGATAGTATCTTTTAAGAATGATTTCATTTAAAGCAGAATAACAAATTAAAAAGGGGAGACTGTTATATTCTTTAAGTTTAGGGATTCTTGTTTTGCGTGCTACGTTACTGCTTTTCCTAAATTGAGTTTATCAGTAGTACACGGTATTTCGTCTGACCGATAGAAGCGTTAATCATTCGTCTCGCTATGAAAAGTATCCACGTAATCGAATGTTAAATAAATGAGAGTTGTTATTTTTCTAAAACTAATTATATGGATTTCGAGTTCTTTTCCATCGCTTTGAATAAAACGTAACAATTAGAAGTGGAAGCTTCTAATGTGTCCCCTAAGGATTTACATTTTTCTTGCACCTTCTTCTCTATTCCTTTACACACACCTCACACACTTACATGGTGGTGGAAGAGGGACCTACAGTTTAAGGTGGGTTCCGAACCACCAAGACAACAGTTTTAAGTATTTAGAGAAAACCTTTTTCTCTAGAGGTACCGGTCCCACGACTCTCCGGAGATGAACAACTCCCTTGCTGGGCTAGTGTTCACCGCATGGGCCGCCGAGACTCTTCCAGAGTGCTAGGCGGGAATCGAACCCGCAAGCCGAAGGAGTGGGTCCAAAGCCTACGCCTTAGTTACCACGACCATCGTCCCGCTTACGTAACAATTAGTAATAATGATTAAAATTCGTAATTTTCTATAATTCATTAGTAACTAAATAGTTACTAATTAATTATCTGCTATATCATCAGAGATTGTACCTCAATAATTAATAATTAAAAGTGATTATATTAATATTATTTATATAAAAAAATTGCTAGAAATTAAATTAATTAATAATTTTTGAAATTTAATATAATAATTAAAACTAAATTAAAATTGGCCATTTTTCATACTTTATTATAAAGTAATAAATTATCAATAATGAAATTAATCATTTATTAATGATGACAATTTATTTATCATTAATTAATAATTAGTTATTAACTGTTACTAAAAGAATATTAAAAATGGAATATGACAGAGACAATTCTTTGCAGAAATGCAATAAGATTTAGGTAAGGCACCGTCAATGTTCTATGTTGAGCAGTACATTTAATGACAATTTTGCTAGAAATGCGTAGTCCTACTAATTATTATTTTTTGTTTCAAAACAAAAAACTAGGAGTTTTCTTCTATTTTCATATAACCCAAAATATTTTTCAGTCTAATTTCAAACATTTGAAAATGTCTTTCTTTGGAACATCTTAGTTCCTCGGCTGAATTTTGAGGTCAATGATTACATATAAATGGTTCTTTGGAAAGTAACTGATGTTTCTATTACCATACACGAGTTGTAACGAAGATATCGAGCAAAGATCTCATTGACAAACTTTCACTTCCTGACAACACTGTGCCAGAATGATACTTCAACGTATTTCCGAGCTACAGGGTAGCATTCGAACAGACAGTTAACTTAGTCACTGAAGCAGCCTCCCGAGGATGTGGCAGTGATGCTAGTTGTGACATCATAAGATGGACGTTACTTTCTAGACATGCTCTGCCAAATTTCAATCAAAATATCAGTTTGTAAGCTGGTCCTACATATGGTGGGTTGGTTTGCTAGAGCTGGCAGAGGAGCCCTTAGGTGCAGCCACCTCTACGTGATCGGCTTTTGATCACTTGATAAGCATCGCTGACCAGATGAGCAAAGAGCTGCCCAGCAGTCTAATTCCTAGGTTCCTATTGACTAGATAGTTGAACACGTAGACGTTATCTATGGTCCCCATCCCTTTTCTAAACCCCGTTTGGTTGTGTGGTATACTTCCCTTCTGTTCCACCTGTCTTTCCAACCTGCTTCTAAGCACTTCCACATAAATTTTATATCCCACGGACATGAGTGTGATACCTCTATTTTCCTCCACCTTTTTGCCTTCTCCTTTCTTAATCAACGGTACTACCAGCCCTGTCTTCCACTTCTCCGGCAACCCTTCTTTCCATACCTTGTTGCAAATCCTCCACATCTCTTCCCTCACCCCTAATCCTCTATATTTCAGTACTTCATTTTCCAAGCCATCTTCCCCTGTTGCCTTGTTTCTTTTCAACCTTGCAATCGTCACAGTCACCTCATCCCTACTAATGTCGTTTTCAATTTCCTCGTCCCCAGCGACCACTTTTCTTCCTTCTCCATTTACCCTATATTCCGCTCCTGCTAGCAGCCCCTTGAAGTGCTTTGTCCACTCTTTCATTCCTATTTCTTCATTTTTACCCTTCCTACCTCCCCTTTCCCCATTTATCACTCCCATTCCCTCCCTTCTTTTACTGCCTTCTCTACCTCTGTCATGTACCTTTCTTTCTCCTTCTGTCTTTTCTCCTTTATCAATCTTTCGTGCTCTCTATCTCTCCTGTTGAGTTCTCCTTTTTCCAATTCCCCTTTCCTCCATTTCCTTACACTCTCCTTCATCCTATCTTAGCTTTCCCTGCATTCATCATCCCACCAGCCTCTCCTAAATCCCTCTTCTTTTTCTCTCGGTTTCACCTCTTCCCTTACCTTATTTATCGCTCCTTTTAAGTTTTTCTAGCAGTGTGTCAACTCCTTCCTCTTCCCGAACCCATATCTCCTCGTTGTCTATTTTTTCTCTAAATTCTCTCAACTTTTCCTCCCCCATATGCCCACTTCCATTCTAACCATCAGCCTCCTTCTTTCTTCTGCCAGAATGTAATCTATTACGGTGTCCCCTACACCCGCGTACGTATATTCACCTTCTTCATCTCCTCTTGTATTGCCGTTACAAATGAACCATCCCACCTCTCAGTATCTCCAGTAGTCTCCTACCCTCCCGATCCGTTTCCTTTTGTTTCGATTTTCTTATAAATACCTCCTTTTCTGTATCCCATACTTCTCCCCCTTGTTCGCCGGTCCATGCATTCAAATCCCCTCCTACTAGGACCAGCCTTTCCTCTTTCTCCTCTATCCATTTCCTTATTGTTCTCCATCCTCCCTCTTCTTCTCTTCTTCTGTAAACACATACTACACACACAATAACTTTCTCTAATTTTATTCTTCTAACCATTGTTCCATCCTTTTCTTCTATATATTCTCTTTTTTCTTCCTCTACCACCAGTTCCTTTCTTACCCCTGAGACCATACCACCCATTCCTCTTCCTTTCACGTGCTCCTTTCTTGCTGCTTGCATCTTCCACTCATATGCTTTCGGTAATATTCTGTTCAAGCATTTCCACTCTTTCTCATCCCCCCACGTCTCATTTATTATTATCACATCACATTTCTGCACTTCTCCAAAAATCCTTTTGTCTTGTTTTTTTTAGTCCTGACACGTTCCAGAATGCTACTTGCACGTCGCTCTTTTTATGCTTATCTCCTTTATTCCTTTCATTCAGATCCTCTTGTCGGTTTCCCCCCCCCCCCCCGCGACTCATACATTTCCCTTTTCATGCTCTTTGTCCCCTTCATTGACTATCCGTTTCACACCCTCTCTCAGTTCTTTTACTTCATCGACCCAAATCTTCTTCCATTCGATTCTTCCTTTTCGCTCTCTGCTCCCCTTCCATTCTTCTTTTAACGACAATCAGTCTCTTTTTTCCTAACCTTTTTTAAGTCATTGCCCCTCTCCGCTTCTTCCCCCGCCCGCTCTATTTTCCTTTTATCATCCCCCGTTTTTCCCCTTCGCTATTGACGCTCTCGCTGCTAATCGCGCTCGCCGACTGTTGCCACCTGTGCAACAAATCGTGCGACCCCGAGCTTCCCGATTTCGATCCAAGTCTTTCTAAATTAGTGGGCCTCCCGCGCCTATGCCCCCTTCCTCATCTCGATTCTGCCATTGCTACGGGATGCAGAGGCGTAGTAAACATCTCATCGGCACTTCCCTTACTGCTTGCCTCATCTACGCCGCTACCTTCTTTCTCTTTGCTATCGCTATCCCTATTTGTTTCGCTCTTCTCATTCAACTCGTTCTGCGTTCTTCCGAAATCACGTTGTGGACTGCGCATAACCGACAAGACTCTACCCTGTTAACTCACCTTTAGCCTCACCTCCTCCTCTCCTGTCACTTCCTATCCTCCCCAGAATTTTAAAAACTTTTTCCAAAAATTCGCTCTCCTACACTGATTTCATTTGACAATTTGTATCTATTTAACTCCTTCTACCTTCTTACCCTTCGAACTCCTACTTACTGCCAAGAAGCCCAGTATATCACCCAAGCGAACCTAACCTCAAAATCAGCATTTGTCAATTTCTTTATTTTCCGTTTAAATTTTCACTTTCTATCACTCAGCTTTTCACTTCTCCTCAGCCAAAAAATAATCGCACTCGAAAAACACCTTGTATCCTCTATCGGTACTGGTAACGGAAGTCAGAACTGGAATAGTTAAAATTTCAGTTAAAGAACTAATCTTTCAACTTTAAAAAATTAATTTTCAACAAAATAAATCAATTTTCCCTCAAATTAGTGAATTAAAAAAAAGTTGATTTTTTAAACTTTCAAACTTTCCAAAAAATGCAATTACTTTGAACTCAATAGTGGAAGTTTCTACTAAAAGATATAAATTTTTAATCAAAACTGCAGTTGTTTAATCGTCAGTTAAAGAAATTAATTTTCAAACAAATATTTAAACTAATAATTTGCAACAAAACAGTTCAATTTTGAGCCCAAGGGACGAATTTTTTAACACAGAAGTTCAATTTTCTACTAAATAGTTCAAGCTTCTACTAAAAAAATATACATTTTGAATAAAAACTGGCATAGTTAAAATTTCAGTTATGGGGCACAAAGTCCGAAAATGGACAGTTTTCGAGTCATAGTGGTTTAAACATCCAACCCTTTTAAGAAATATTACCAAATATCTCGAAAACTGCCGCTCTGCAAAAAAAATGTTCCCCATGAAAGTTATTGGATGTTGTCAATATCTAGCCAATGAAGGCATGAAATGAACTTAATTTAGACAATATCCGGCCAATGAAGGCAAGACATGAGTGCCATTTAGTCATTATCTAGCCAATGAAGGCAAGACATGAGCGAGATTTAGTAATTATCTTGCCAATGAAGGCAAGATTTGTCCAGGATGTTGCCAATATCCGGCCAATGAAGGCATGTCATGAGTCAAGGAGGACGTGTCTTGACAACATCATTCTCATGATTTTCCTTCATTGGCTGGCTGTTTACTAAGTCATTCTTATTCCTTGCCTTTATGGCTTCTATATTGATTTCCTCTTTATATCTAGTCTTTATTGGCTGAATATTAGCAATAAATGACAAGTTCACATTAAATGACCTTGAAAAATGACCTGTGTCTTAAGGCCATGACTTTCTTTGCATTTCCCCCTTAGAACCCAATAACTTTCATAGGGAAGGGGGTCCTTTTCAATCGAACGAAAATGCGCAAAACCATGTTTTTTTTTATTGAGACATATGCACGAATTTAAAAAAAGTTTCACATGTCGAACCTAAAGTTTATTCAGCTGGAAACAAAGAACATTTTTCTGATTTTTCTTTTTCGGAAAAAACTTTTGTCGTGATTTAGGTTTTCTGGGATTTCATTTTTTTGCGATTTTAGTGCTTCATAAACACCACGAGAAACAATCAATCTAAAAAACATGTTTTTTCCATATTCAAAAAATTCTAAATAAGGCAGAATTTTGTTTTTAATTTAAAAAATTTTTAATTGTAAATTTACAAATGAGTACAGAAGATACAGGATGACCCAATTAAACTGCAATTTTTTAGAACGCTGTATTATTTATATAAAATTTCATTTTATTCAAGCATTAAAAGAAAATGATGGGAAACATTTCAATTTTTGAAACTTATGTCGTATTTTCAATATGACTACCTTGAACACGAACTATGGCTCTAAGTTGGTCGACAAACGTGTCGCACGCTGCACGAATGTGTTCCTGCGGGATCTTCATCCATTCACGACTTTTCGGTTTGGGGCAGTTTGCAATCCAAGGTCAACACACAAAAATTCCAGAGTGTTGATGTGTTCAAGAAAGCCCTTCTTCGTGAATGGATGAAGATCCTTCAGGAGTGCATTCGTGTAGCGTGCGTCTCATTTGTCGACCGACTCAGAGCCTTAGTTCGTGCTCAAGGCTACCATATAGATAATTTGACATAAATTTGTAACATTAAATGTTCTGCAAATTTTTTTTTAATTGCATCAATAAAATTGAATTTAATCACGTAAAAAAATACATCGTTCTAAAAAGTTTCAGTTCAATTGGACCACTCTGTATTAACCGATTTCAAATGTTTGTTCGGACTTTTTTATACCATTGCCTACGCGAAAAAGACGACTTTTTCGTCGGAAATAGTGGACAAAATTAGCGATTTCTCAATCGTTGACGTAAATGTTAAAAAATATCATGTTTTCTCAACTATTGAGGAAAAGTATCCTAACAAGTGGGAAAAATGATGTGGAACAGTGGGAGAAAGTGATGCACTGTCATGAATGTGTGATTAAATAATCCTTCACGTGGCGTCAAAATAGCATGTGCCACTCGTGGAGATTGTTTGATTGTGAACTCGCATTCTTTCCGCATCAACCATTTTTCCAACTCGTAGCACAATATACTATAATTGCAGAAGTCATTGAAAATATCATTAAAAATTATTTAAAAATTTAAAATTTCTTATAAAAAGATTGTTATTTTCGATGCGTAAAAATAAATGTTTAATCTTTCCCCTATTGTAATCCCAGAGATTGGCCTCGAATCAAGGAATCTTTTCCGTCCTTGCATATATTTTGAATTATGTTAGTGAAAACTTTTTACTATAAAAAACCGTTTTTTTTAATATTAGGCATTACCATAGCTTCCTTACTCCTCAGTAAAATGTATCAATAGCTTAAGTTAATCGATTTTCTTCGAATAAAAGAATCTTTTCCGTTCTTGCATCAATCTTGAATTATGTTAGTGAAATAAGTTTTTCTGTAAAAAACCCGTTTTTTCAAGTATTATGTATTATCATATATCTTTCTTACTCTTCCATAAAATTTATCAATATTATAGTTCAATCGAATTGTCTCGAATCAAGCTTTTTTTCAGTTTCAAGATATTAATGGTGAAAGTAATCCCTGCAAAGTCATCAATTTATCTGCCACTGTTTTCAACTTAATCGTTCACAAAAAAGGGTGACATTCCTACACAGCCACACACGCGCGCGCGCTCACGCGTATACGTCCGCACAATTGCTTGGAACATTGCATTAGACATTTTAAAATTGAGGAACATTTAATTAAATCAATTAAATAAATTTCCTAAAATGTTACCATTACGAAACTTCTTCTATGAAAAAGCAAAAAATGTAAATTTACAATAAAAAAAATACGATAGTTAAATCTTCAGTTAAATAAATAATTTTTTAACCTATATTAATTAACTTTCAACAAAACAGTTTAATTTCTTACCAAAGGGACGAATTTTAAAGCATGAAGTTGAATTTTTTACGAAATAGTTGAATTTTTAACTGAACTGCCCGAACTTTAAAAGTCATGTCTTCCGACTGCCTTCAAATTTTTCGAGTTTGTTTGCCTGTATGATAGTTGTATACCCACCCATTTATAGACTTTTACTACTATCCCTCCTCGAACCACAGGGAGTGAAATTTGCATCCCCAGGGCAAAGCGGGTATTTTCAAATGGTCATAACTTCCTTTCTACAAATGAGAATTGAATTTTCTATGAATGATTCCTGGAGGAGTTTTCATGCTTTTTCATTATGAGAAATCTATTATTTTTAATTTTTATGAACAAATTGCCATTAAAAATGTTACTTTAACATTTTCTACTCGTTGGGTAGTTTTGATTTTTTTAAAGTACTTTTAAACAAAAGCTTGATTTTTTTCTGATAAAAATGATGTTTGGAATTTTGGGACTGAAAAAAATTATGTAGTTATGCAAAGATATCCGAGCGAAACCCTTCCTCAAGCGCCGGGACATGTCGGCCAGTCCAGCCCATGCACCGACCGAAGTTGTTTCGTTTAAATTCGATTCACTCAAACATACTTTTTATTGGCACAGAAACTTCCCAAAAATTAATTTTAGTGGTTCTTAATGCATCGAAAATTTTTGCATACAGTTATAAACAAATTAGGGAACACAAGTGTTAACGCCAAACGGCCGCTTACGCATTCGGGCCTTTGTACCTACTGCAACGAAGTGGGAGGTATTTGTGTGCGCGAGTGGAACGAGAGTCAGTCTGGTGTCTTCAACTCGAGCAAACACATGTTTCGTGCGATTGAGCGTTACGATTGTTCGACTTTCAGTTTAATGTCGTTCAGTTTGATAGAATTAATGACGCGGGTCGAGCCGTCATTCTTTACTTGTTATTATTTCTTATAATAAACTGATATTCTTAAAATGTCGGTCTACTGATTATTCGAACCCGAGACTATTACAAGAGTATTGCTATTCTTGTTCTTAGTTAGCAGAATAGTGTTTAACACAAGTATTTTTTAAGAGAGCGTTCACCCCTCGCCCCTCCATAATGTTTTTTTGAGGTTTTGCTGTATATTTTCATAATTACCGTCACATAAAACAGACTTGTGAAATGCTTAAATCAATGAACAGTAGTTTAAACTATTCATATCAACAAATTATACAGAATTCGTCCTTTCTTTGGCTGGATTAAATTTGGCCTCGTGTATGGCCAAAAAACAAAAGACATCCACGTACCTAGATTTTCATTCGTTACTTGGTCTCAAGCAAAACGTTGCACTGCTTTACTCTAATCTTACTTCAGTCTCCTGAAAGCTAAAAGCAGCCAACATTTATTATTTGTTTATCCTTCTTTTTGTCTCGAAGTCCTGAGTCAAATAAAAGAAAAATTAGAGCAGAAGGGCACTACATATTCAGAAAAGATTTGTCTACTCACCCTTGTGCCTAAGTCTTAGAGTCGCAGATAAATCATACGAGAATTCGGTGCATCTGAACGTAAAGCCAGAAAAGCGAAAGAGTTAGTTGCCAAGCGTGGAGTTTTAACTTTTCCGGAAACCAGGTAAGAAAGATTTCATATCTGTCGAAAAAACTAGATGGTACTCGTGAGGAAGTAAAGAAGAGACTGATTGTGTGCCATCTTTCAGAAGCAAGTGGAACTCACAATGTTTGTGTCTGCGTTTATAATGAAAACGTAAAGTTAATGTTAAATGCGATTGATATTAAACATTTAACTGAGGGAATTGACAGACAACTGTCAGATTATCATGACTGCCTTGAAGAAATCATGTGCAGTGAACCCACTGACGCTTGTCATTTTATTGAATGCGAATCTTGTGCTGACATTCAAACTTTTCAGAAGTACCTGACTGATGTATTGGACGTGAATAGTTTCAACACAACGACGTATCAAGTTTGGCAGAAAAGTGATCGAAGCACTTTGAAGAACGAAATAGCAGGCGTTGATGCTTTCTTAGAAGCACTCTGCACTAAACTTAAGAATCTGAAACCTCACGCATTTTTTTCGAAACAAAAAGGTTTGTTTCTGAAGCACCTTAAAGTTATACTCGAAGGAGGAGAGTACTAAATTTTGCTATATTTACAGTAGTTATTTATTACAAATATGGAAACGAACTGAAGCATTTTAGCATGGCAATCATCTTAGATTGTTTAAGTCATGAACTATATTAACTGAAGCAATTACAATTCCCGGCACTCTAAAATACGACGCATTTATGCCAAATGAGAACGGACAATTGCAACGGAAAAAAACTTCATTCGCAACAGAAAATGATCTGTTTCCGAACAGTCAAAAAGCCTCAAGTGCAGAGAAGTAAATAATGCACGAAAAAAGACGAACTAAATAAATTATGATGAATTTAGTGCAGCTTCGCTGGAGAATCATGCGTATAACCAAGTCCCCGGCAGGACTAGGCAACCTGTCCGAGCGCGCGAGGAAGGGTTTCGCTCGGATATCTTCGCATAACTAGTACATAACTATTTTAGTCCCATAATGTCAAACAGGATTTTTATCGGAAAAAAGTCAAACTTTCGTTCAAAAATACTTTAAAAAAATTAAAACTGCCCAAAGAATAGAAAATGTTAAATAAACATTTTAAATGGCAATTTGTTCATAAAAATTGAAAAATTTAAAACAATAGATTTGATAGAATGAAAGAGCATGAAAACCCCTTCAGGAATCACTCATAGAAAATTCAATTCTCTTTTGTAGAAAGTTGGGACAGTTCAGGAATGCTCCATAGTTGAATTTTCAACAACATCCATGTACATTCAACTAAAAAGTTGAAACTTCTACTACAAAAACTATAAATTTGCAATCAAAACAGGAATAGTTAAAATTTCGATTGAAGAAATTAATTTAAAAAAAAAATTTGCAACATAATTCTATTGTCAACAACAAATATAAATTTTCAACTAAAATGATGAATCTTGAAACAAAAAATTAACTCATAATACAAAATGACACAATTCCACGAACTGTAGCAATCCTGAACCTACAAAACAACACAGTGTACAAAGATTACCTTCCAGAGCGTCATCACCATAAGCATAGACATAGCAAATCTTCTTTTACTGGTTTGCTTTCACTACCTATTCAAAGATTAGATGTAATTTCTAATTGTTTATCAAGTGTGTAGGGCTATTAGCCCTCTAAGGAACAAGTGATGCAGATACTAGAACTTATAGCTGTGTATACCACCTTGATCAAAAAGTTCCGGGAATCATCACCGTCTGGCGCCTCCTGCTGTCCGATTCACATTTTTTTCGTTTCTGTAGGTTGTCACACCTTTTAACAGTATTCCCTGCGAATTTCAGCTTTCTAGCTTGACATTTGTAAATGTAACGCAATTTTGAGAGCATCTGTTTTTTTTTGCTAATTTCGATTTTCGCAATGGATTTAATTTTGCAACAACGTGTGTGTTGTCGCACAATGCCATCATTATCCGTGAGTTTCTCACCAAAAACTCAACTAATGCAATTCCGCAGCCATCAAATTCGCTAGATTTAGCTGCCTGTGCCTTTTTTGGTCGATCGACTGAAAAAACCACTACGCGGAACGCGTTTTAGCAGCCAATCGGAGATAATACAAAAATCGAAAACGGCACTGATGGGCATACCGAAAATTGAGTATCAAAAATGTTTTGAGAGCTGGATCAAGCGCTGGCATAAGTGCGTGGCAGTCGATGGGATTTACTTTGAAGGGGACCACATCAATATTCAAGAATAAACTTATATTTTTAATTTTAAAAATAAATTCCGGAAACTTTTTGATCAAGGTAGTATGCTTTTGTCGCAGTAAGATAACAGTGATGATTAGATAATATTGTATACAGTAAAGTTATGTGTAAAATGCAAAAATAAATATAAAAATCGGTTACTATTGTGAGTACTGTTTAAAGAATACAGTTTTTGATGAAAAGTCGATTAAGTGATCAGTAACACTAATAAAACAACTTGGTGTCTTGTTCCATAGATGTGCTGATCTAACTACAATATGAAGGATCTTTGCAGCTTACAGGTTCTATGTATCGTATCTGTGAGGTCTGCATGCCTTATCTAAATAACCATCTGTCGAAGCAAGCAAATCGGTTTTTTTATCAAATGTTTACTTTTTGTTAAATAAACGAAAAACGTGAACTTAAATAGCAGTGATGCTCAGTAACAGCTGTACATGGATGTCCACAGCGAGCCTCTTTACCCTTGTCAAACTCCAGTCGGTAAACTCCCTGAAGAGAGTCGAATTATCCGGAACCAATGAACCCGGGCATTGTTTTGAGATTTCGGTCAGTTAGGAAAGCGAACATCGTGAAATCATTGAATAATTCAATTTCAATTAACATAATGAAATTATTTATATAATTACAAGTAATTAAAAAAAATATTCATGAAAATCGGTTAATATTTGCAGTAATAATGTAAGTTCTTTTCCCTACAAACTTACATTATTACTGCAAATATTAACCGATTTTCATGAATATTTTTTTTCAATTACTTGTAATTATATGAATAATTTTATTATGTTAATTGAAATTGAATTATACAATGATTTTACGATATCCGCTTTTCTAACCGACCAAAATCTCAATACAATATTTTTAGGAATCCAGACTCTTAAACTATGGGATATATGAGGATGTATAAGTTCACTAATTTTACTCACTTTTTTTTTGTTAATTAAAAAATAACAGTATTTAATAACTTGTGAAAAGCAATTGTAAAATTGAACGTCTTTTATACAGTATCTATTCAATCACAAACTTTTTTCTTTCTAACTAAAGTATAATTTTAATTGCCCGACAGAGATGTAACTCGGTTCCCGGTCTCTGGCTTACTAACTGAAACGACTCGTAGAACACACACGCACAAATCTCCGCTATACAGCACCATAATATTTAAATTAAACAAAAATTAACACATCATTGTAGTTTAATAGGTGTTGATATTTAAAGAAGTTCAGTAACGTAGATCGTTTAAGATTTATCGGATAACTCGGCAGTTCCACTGACGAAAGAGACAACAAACTTTAGATATAGGTCGGTCGTATTCGGAAGTGGCAGTCTTGATTCTGACTGTTTGAATTAGACCATCCTTTCCCGCGCAAGATTTAATAATGCGACCCAATTGCCATTTAGAGGGAGGGAGAGCATCATGTCTAATAATTACCATGTTACTGATTCTTATATTATTATGCGGACTTCTCCACTTACATCGTTGTTGTAAAGAGTGTAGATACTCTACATTCCACCTGTGCCAAAATGTTTCAGATATACGTTGAACAATTTGCCAACGAGTTAATCTGTTTTCAGAAACCTGCTCAACAGAGGGTTCAGGAGGACTTGTAAGAGGAGCTCCTATTAAAAATGTCCTGGTGTAAGATAAGAAAAGTCATCAGGATTATCACATTGTGGGCCTATAGGTCGAAAATTAAGACAAGCCTCAATTCGAGTGAGACTCGTCGTGAATTCTTCAAACGTTAGGGTGTGAGCGTCTACGCATCTACGTAAGTGGTGTTTTAAACTCTTGACACATTCCTCCCATAAACCTCCAAAATGAGGAGCAGCAGGGGGAAAAATACCAAGAAGTACTTTTGATAGATAAACTATTGAGCATATCAGGATCTCGGCGTAATTGTGTTAGGTTAGGCCTTAACTCTCGATCAGCACCCTGGAAAGTCGTGCCATTATCACTATAACGATGAGCAGGCATACCGCAACGAGATGTAAAGCGCTCATAAGCAGCTAAAAAACCTTGAGACGTATAGTCCGAAACTAGTTCCAGATGAATTGCTCTGGTAACACAGCAAACAAAAAGTGCAACATACCCCTTATAGCTTTTATTTCCTCTACCTGGGGCGAAACGGATTTGAAACGGACCTGCATAATCTACTCCTGTATCGACTGTAGTTTTATGGTTAGGTAAACTGCCCATTAAATTGTCCAGCAATGGCGGCACGCTCTCGAACACATGTCACACATTGACGAATGATCCTTTTTACAAGATTTCGACCTCCGATTATCCAGAACCCTTGACGTTAGAGTATATAAAGTCAATTGATTACCACCGTGCATGGATCTTAAATGAGCGTGCCGGGCAATTAACTCAGATGTTCGATGAGTAGGGAGGATTTTGGGGTGCTTCTAATCATAACTGATCGGAGCATGTTGTAAGCGACCTCCCAAGCGAAGAACTCATGAAATTTCCAAGAATGGATTTAAAGCCTTCAAGGGCGAATTAGAGGTTATAGGTTCTCGCTTGTTTAAAGTGGGAATTTCACTTGCGGAAGCGATTTTCTGTAAACAGAGTATCCAAAACAACGATGTTTGTTTTATTTCAGAAGTCTCGAGTGATAGAGACTGAGGTGATTCATCAGAATGCGATTGCTTTCCCCATTTTCTACGAAAAGCCTTGATAAAACGCAAACAAAATGTAGTAATTCTTATTAATTTGGGCCAAGAAGCTGAATAATTGATCATATCTTGTAAAATGACATTTTCCCTCACTACATTATGTGAAAATTGTGCTTTAAGAGGTCGCGTTTTTTCTAAATCGACTTCTTCAGGAATTGGAGGTATGGTTTTAGGCCAACCCACGGAATTATGAGATAACCAAGGTGGTCCTCGCCACCATAAGGGGTGATTCAGCACCTGTTCTGGTAAGTCCCCTAGAAGAGCAATCAGCAGGATTATCTGCAGTTGGAATATGCCTCCACTTGACTCCTGGAACCAAATGATGAATTTGAGCTAGTCGATTGGAAATAAAAGTTTTCCAAGTCGTAGGATGTTTGCTTAGCCATGCTAGAATTATAGGTGAATCAGAGTGAGTATAATGGACTATTTTGAAACCCCATAACATTTATAATATAATTTAATGTCTTTGCGAGTAACTGAGCACCACATAGCTCTAATATTGGTATAGTGACTGTTAGAATCGGTGCTACTTTTGTTTTAGAAAATAATAGGACCACTTGTATCTCATCACTCTCCTGAAAAATGCGGAGGTATATTACGGCGGAATAGGCTCTCGCAGAAACATCAGAAAATCCATGCAATTCATACACTGAGCTAGTTTGTAGATGACCTTTCCATCTTGGGAATCGAATCTCTTCAAGTCTATTGAGTTGACTATAAGAATTGTTCGAATGTTTTGTTAGATCATCAGGAAGGGATTCGTCCCAATCCAGTTTACGAATCTACAATTACTGCATCATTCGTTTAGCTACGATTATAACCGGTGAAAGCCAGCCTAAGGGATCGTACAGTTTAGCTATTACCGAAAGTATTTTTATTTTTGAAGGTTATTCAATGTTTGTGGTCTCTACTCGAATTTTAAAATTAATAGGGGGAGGATCCCAATGTAATCCAAGAACTTTCAGCTGTATATCCTCCCCGGCAAAAAAATAAAAAGCTTTTTCATGATCGCCTTGTGCACAATCAGATAACAACCACTCATTATTTGAGGCCCATTTTCTAAGATGAAAACCTCCAAGTTCCATCAGGTGTGAAACCTGTACTCGCAACTCACTTGCTTCCTCGACAGTATCAACGCCGAAGAGAACATCAACGTACAGGTTATTTTCTAAAATAGCCTTTGCTTTAGGAAAAGCATATCACTCATCACTAGCCAATCGTTTAACAACCCTATTAGCCAGGTACGGGGCACAAACTGTTCCATATGTGACGGTGGTTAATCGCCAGGCTTCAAGATTACCTTCTGGTGAATTCCATAAGACACGCTGGTAATCACAGTCACGGGGATCAACTTTAATAACACTTTTTCAACGTCGGCTACAAAAACAAATTGCGACATGCGCCAACGTACGAGGGTGGATTGATAAAGTTTCCGGCCTGACCAAGAGATGGCGCCACTAGGCCTACCTTGAGGTGGCGTTCTATAGTACCATCCTTAGATAGCTTGTAGCTATAGTTTCAGCCCGA
>NC_046658.1:23867630-23891379 GCF_010883055.1 Belonocnema kinseyi
ATGTATCAGCCTTGGAGGAGATTATATTGAGAAATAAAAAAAAAATTCTTAAAAACGTTGTTTTTCTTGGTCAGGCCGGAAACTTATCAATCCACCCTCGTAAGATGATTGAAATTAAGTTTGTTAATAATTTTGGACCAATATGCAAGTGCGAGTTTAAAGAAGATCTATTAGAAGTTAGGTTTGAGGCATTAAAGACTACATGTAAATGAGTAGTAGAACTACTATCTCGAATGATAGGATGATGAGGTAGGTCTACAGTCTGAGAAGAATCCGATTCAGTAAAATCTAACCAGTTCCAAATGGTTTAATTGTCTATATTCAGACATGAAAGCTGAGTATCCAGATTGAAGTTCGGGTTTATTTTTTAAACGGGCTAGATTCTTTTCTTAAATAATTTTAGCTCGCCCAAGTAATTACCGATTTCGATGGGAGGACCATTTCGAAAGGGTAATCTGATCATTTACTGACCGGAGGGCAATCGAGTGCAATTAGCAACGAAATGCTCCTCGCAGCGAATTTCATCCTTAGTCAAAGAGGAGGAGGAAGGAGGTTCTTCCATCTCCCAGAAACTATATAAATTATCTTGTAGTTCTGAAGCCGTACCATGACAGGCTGAGATTGAACGACCTATTTCAGACTGTTCAATAGGTCCTGATAATATCCATCTAAAAAGACTATTTTGGGCTGTTAAGGAACCGAGAATACGTTGTTTTAATTTACCTGATCTGGCAATTTCGGAAAAGCGTATGAAGTTAAATTGAACAAGACGAGGGCTTGTAATGGAATAGGAGTATTCTTTGACTCCTTCGGACGTAACCATACTTGAGCTAGCCTTTTATAGGTAACAATGAATTCTCCAACTACACCATATACTTGGGTATTAATTTTATGACAAGTGGGTTTTAATATTTTCAAAACTCTTTCCGATATTTCCATTAATACTCGAAAACTTTCACATCTACGATTGTCTGCTTTCAATTCAAGAACTGCCTTGGCAAGTAAAGTGGTACCTGGAATTCTATCGTAATTATTTAAAAGACAAATAGATTTATTATTCTGAAGGACATGATGCGCCCCCCTTATCACCGTAGGCTGATCATTATTTACTGGAGTATTTTGATTAGTTTATGAAGTAGATGTAATTTGAGAATTATTTACGTTAGGGCTTACTAACTTATTTTCTTGTGTGGGAGCAGCCGAGTCAGTCGCTGAATTTTAGTTGTTAAAGTGAAGAAGAGTATTGTGCTTTTGATGACATTTTACACAAGTGTATTTACTAGCACATTTTTGAGGTTTATGCCCTGCAGACAAACAATCTAAACAAGCGTGTTTTTGAAACACGAATTCTCTTCTCTTTTCAGTAGACAACGTTTTAAATTCTTTACATCTAAAAAGTGAATGATTCTCTCTACAAAATAAACATTTAGAAATGGATGATGCATTGTGGCTTTTGGCTCCTGATTTACTCTTTTCTTAGGAACTCGAACTGACCTTCGAAATTTTAATAGCTTCCAAAACGCGAATACGCTTCTCTAAAAATGTATCTAGATCATTGTAAGTTGGAGAATCAGTATTAGCACCAATCTGCATTTCCCATTCCTTCAAGGACGCAATATCCAGTTTCTTAGTTATTAAAAATCTAATAAGTCACTCCATGAATGGGTTTTGTGTTTTAAATTTTTGAGAGCCGCCAGAGATTCATTTGTAGTATCGCGCAATTTTCTTAAATCTTCTAAAGAGTTGTTTGATACATTAGGCAAATTAATGAATTCTTGCAAATGAGCTGTAATAAGTGCTCTTTTGTTATCTTGTCTGTAGCGACTCCCAAGTTACTACAAAATTGGCTTCAGAAATAATAACATGCTTTAATAGATTTTCAGCGTCACCCTTTAAAGAAGTTCTCAAAAAGTGCAATCTAGTGACATTAGATAAAGAATGGTTTTGAATGATAAGAGAATCAAATAAATCTCTAAAGTTTTCCCAATCTTTAGATTCTGCAGAAAACTCTGGTAACTTAATCTGAGGAAGTTTTACCGATACAGAACCATGTTTAAAAATTTGCGATTAATTTAAACCTTCTGACGCAGCAACTTCCGGACTAATTGAATCAAGAAATCACCAGCATTTAAATACATATACTCGATCAGAAGAAAATTGCTTTTCGAAAAATAATCTATTTTTTTGCGTTCCACAAAACTAGTAACAGATTTGATTTGTAGATGTAAAAAGTTAGTTAAAAGTTAGTTCAAAGTTTTAAAGTTAGTTAAAGTTGCATTGACGTAAGCTAGTTCTCCTCGTTGTAAATATTGCCAAGAGGTTGACAAGTATCTCATTCAGAAGGAGAGATCAGTGGAACAGGATAACGCATGAATTTGCTTTATCGCATATTTGAAGAAAAGGCTGGATTCCTTTAAGAGTAATCAAAATTAACTTCTGGCCCATCGATAATGAGTAGAGAGAGTACTGCTTAAGGGCATGTGATACTTAGAAAATTGTCGATTTTACCAGTTTTAGGTTCCCCCGGCTTTTTTTTCTAGAATAATAAATATTTTGCCTTAAAAATCTGGGAAATGATAGCGAACATGCTAACGGATGTCCCCACACACTTTTTTGTGTTTTTTTATCAAAAAATTTTTGATATTGCTAACAACGTGCGTGTATATTTCGAGGTTATGTGTGTTACAATTCACCCGAGCGTTACTTCCAAACTACACAATATTTTTGGCCGAAAACTTTGGACTTACAAATAAACATAGTAATTTTTACAAATTTTCATTTTTGTGGAAAAATAGCCGGAGAAACTGTAAGTATCACATGCCCTTAAGAAGACAGAGAAGAGGCATGGACACTCCAGGCATGAATCATCCGTTGTTTCTCAACAGTGCCTACACACTTGTTTGTAACTACGATATTACACCAACACTGTCCAAGTTTTTTACTTCAATTGACAGTAAAGGATTAACATTAATGCTTAAAGCTTAATGCTTCAGTTCAACGAGAAGAAGTGAAGAAATTCACTTTAAATGTCGTATGTAAGCGACCGAGTACCTCTTTTCAAATTTAAGGGTCTCGCCGCCATATTTAAAAATTTTAAGATTTCACTATCTTTTTTTTTAAAATACCTTTTTTCGTATCAAGTGAACCATAATAAACCAACACAAATCTCGAACGGGCTCCCAAAATGTTTGTTAGTCTTAATTGATCCTCGTTTGCTCAGAGATCCAGATTCTTAAACTATGGGATATATGAGGATGTATAAGTTCACTAATTTTACTCACTTTTTTTTTGTTAATTAAAAAATAACAGTATTTAATAACTTATGAAAAACAATTGTAAAATTGAACGGCTTTTATACAGTATCTATTCAATCACAAACATTTTTGTTTCTAAGTATAGTATAATTTTAATTGCCCGACAGAGATCTAACTCGGTGCCCGGTCTCTGGCTTACTAACTGAAACGACTCGTACAACACACACGCACAAATCGCTCTTCATCAGATATATTCATATATGTCTAAAAATATAAATACGAATTCTTTCGCTCTCTTTACTTACTCTTAACACACATGACTATTCTTTAATCCATAAGTAGAGTGTTTCAAAGTATTTTGTGTATAAGTCTCACTTTTATTTTAAGGTTATTGTCTATCATTATAAATAAAGTTATTTTCTTGAGGATATTTAGTAGTTTGAAAAAAACTTAATTTTTTAAAACATTTTTTCCCGTAATTTGTAAAAAAAATATTGTTTGCAATTGACTACACAATCAATGAATGGTAGAAGTGCTTTTTTGTTTCAAGATATTCAGCAATTGAGTATTCTTTTCTGAATTTTTAACCCGTACGGTTAAATATTTTTGCCTAATTTCTTGCAAACGTAATTTACATACTGATATCTTGAAGCACACAGAGCCGATTTTTTAATGAAATGTTTACATTATAGATTATAAACTAGATTATAAGCTGCGAAAATGCATAGACAGCTAACACTGCACGTTACTACTACTGCTCTTCTCTTTTTGATTATTATCAAACAAAATATAAACATTTTATCGAAAAACTGGCTCTGCTTGCTCCGAGATATGATTATGTAGATCAAGTGTGCAAAAAAGTAGATAAAGATATTGAATTATACGGCTTCAAAATGCTATTCTACCAAAGTCACGCTAAAGATGGAATTTTTTTAAATTTTTGTCACAAGAATCATTTTTAATCCATAAGTAGAGTATTTCAAAATATTTTTCTACATAAGTTTGGCTTGTGTAAATAATTATTATCTATTTTCACAATTGTTTCTTCCTGTAAGTCGTAAGAATTGCGAAAGGTTATTTTCCGCAGGATATTTAGTATTAGAAAAAATTAATTTGTTCAAACAATTTTTTCCCGTAAGTCGTAACAAAATATCATTTGCTGCAACTCATGACACAAGCAACGAATGGTAAAAGTACTTTCTTTTTGTTTAAAATATTTAGTAATAGAGTACTCTGTTCTGAATTTTGAGACCGCAGGATTGAATAATTTTTGTCTAATTTCTTTCATACGTCATTTACATAATCAGGTCTTGAAGCACACAGAGCCGATTTTTCAATAAAATGTTTACATTATAGATTTTATATTCTACATCATATGTGTGTTATCAAAAAACTGGCTCTGCTTGCTCCGAGATACGACTATGTAGATGAAGCATACGAAAAATTAAACGAAAATGATTCAATCATGTGGCCTCAAAATTCAGAACCGAGTACTCTATTGCTAAATATCTTAAACCAAAAAAAGTAATCTTACCAATCGTAAATTGTGTCATATCAATTGCAGAAAATAATTTTTTTAAAGTAATCAGAAAGTAACCTTTCAGAATTATTAAGACCTAACAGGGGGAAAGAAATGTGCAAATAGATAATCATTGTTTAAAAATGTCAGACTTATGTAAAAAAAAATACTTGGAAATACTCTACTTATGGATTACAAATTTTTCATGTGAAAAAAACGTGAAAAAAACTGTCTTAGCGTGACTTTGGTAAAAAAATGCAGTGTGAATGCACAGTGGTTACTTACTGCCTAAAGACTTCCATTGTTATTGCGGACGTTAACCAATGTTTCTGAGTTTTTTTATTCACTTTTTTGTAATTAAAATATCTTAATCTATTTTTTGTATACTTTATATAATCATATCTTGGAGCAAGCAGAGCCAGTTTTTCGATAAAATGTTTATATTTTGTTTACTAATGAAAAAGAGAAGAACAGTAGTAGTAACGGGCAGTGTTAACTGTCTGTGCATATTTTCGCCGCGTATAATCTAGATTATAATCTATAATTTAAACATAGTATTGAAAAATCGGCTCTTGGTGCTTCAAGATATGGTGCATGTCGATGACGTAAGCAAGAAATCAAAGAAAAATATTCAATCATGCGGTTTCAAAATTCAGAATCGAGTTCTCAATTGCTAAATATCTTGAACCAAAAAAAATTACTTTTACCATTCGTTGATTGTGTCATCAATTGTATTAAATTTTTTTTTGTTTTACGATTTATGGGCATAAATGGTTTAGCAAATGAATTTTGTATAAAGCACTAAATATCTTGAAGAAAATAACATAATTTATAATAATAAACTATAACTTTATAATAAAAGTAAGACTTATATACAACATACTTGTAAACACTCTACTTATGGCTTAAAGATTATCCATGTGGACAAAATTTAAAAAAAATATCGTCTTTAACGTGGATTTGGTAGAAATATGCGGTGTAAATGCACAAAACTTGTTTATTACCTACAGATTCGCATTATCACTGCAAATATTAACCGATTTTCATGAATCTTTTTTTCAATTTCTTGTAATTATATAAATAAATTCATTCTGTTAATTGAAATCGAATTAATCAATGACTTTATAATGTAAGTTTTTCTAACTGACCGAAATCTCATAACAATGCATGGGTTCGTTCGTTCCGGATAATTCGACTCTCTTCAGGGAGTCTGCCGATTGTAGTTTGACGAGGGTAAACACGCTCGCTCTGGAAATCCATGTGCAGCTATTACTGAGCGTCACTGCTATTTAAGTAGTATTTTGCTCACTTTTTTCTATTATTTAACAAAATGCAAACATTTTATTTTAAAAAAGACCGGCTCTGCTGGCTTTGAGATATGGTTATTTATATAAGGTAGTAAGAAATTACACAGAAATATTCAACCGTGCGGCCTCAACATTCAGAACCGATTACACATTCTGATAAAGGGCCTTAAGTGATTTAAAGTTACGTTTTCATATGTCCGCTAGTCATAAATAAAGCGAATGCATGCATCTAGTGCTAGCTCAAGTTTTAAATTAAGTTTATTCGTAATGTAATCTTATAAAATACTCTCATAGTCGAAATAGGTGAGAATTAGGCTCTTTATCTGAAGAGTCCTTGTAGCCGTGGGAAAGATTCCTTGTTCTTTTAAAGCTGTTGTAACACAGTGGAAACCTTTCTCAAAATGCTAACTAGTTAATCATTCCCGGAGAGGTTGCGGTTAAGCATATGGCTCAAATACCTTACAACTTCAACAAATTCAATTTCAAGGCCATCAATTTGGAGTGAATGGAAGTTCCTTAAGCGGGAATTACGCCTTTTAGGCCAATTTTTGAGCCAATTTTCAGGAATTTATTGTGGAAAACTAAAGATAGTTTCAATACGGGACTTTTTCTATTCTATTTTAGCTTCATTGATTTTCATTCATGACTTTTTTCACATATTAATGTTGACTTCCAAGACCTGGAGATGGCATTGACAGCGCCCCTGTCCAAAGTGCACGGTCAAAAAGTGTGCAGGATTTGGTCCACCCTAGTTATTCGAAATTTAAAAAAAACAGCATAAAAATAAGCACATTTTTAACCATTTTATTTCTGAAAACTATTGGCTAACTTTTTTCCTTGAAAGGTATGACCTAGGATAATAGAAAAAAAATTACCAATGAAAAATATTTCTTTATTTATCAAGGTACTTTTACATCGATCAAGAAAATGTCTGCGCCAGCTGCAAAAATGTCGCTTTGAGAAAAATACGTTTAAAATTTTTTACACGGCCCGGACTTGTTTATGTTTAGAAACTTCTGATTTTGAAGCGTTATCACTATTTTAAAAAAAGGGAGGAATCGGCTGAACCGAAAAGAATCTTGTTGCTGGGTGTTTCATCTTTGGGCCAAACATTTTGGGTGCATTTTTTCTATTATCCCTCGATCAAAAGGTTTTCTGATGACCATCTTAACCTTGAGTTTGCGCATGCGTAAAATCGACTATTCCGCCGCCATCTTGATTTTCATTTTTTATTTTTTATTTTTAAACGCCCATATCTCGCGTTCTAATTGTTGCACAGCGAGCAAACTGAGGTCTCTGGATTCGTAAAGGCTTGTATTTTTTGTGAGTTTATATAAAAAACCGTCCGATGCGTTAGATAATAGTTATTGACGTTGAAAAGCGAGAATTCCGCAAAAAAATTGTTACTGCTCTTTTTAGGCGTAGTTCTTTTTTGGTAAATCTGAGGCTAAAATTGACTGGTATAAAAAAGAACAAATATTCCATTCCAAGCATTAAAAAAATCATCTCGATACGATGATTTCTCGCCTACCAATCCACGTTCGAAGTTAAAAATAAAAAATAAAAAACAAGATGGCAGCGGAACGCTCGATTTTGCGCATGCGCAAACTCAGTGTTAAGGTCATCAGAGACCCTTTTGATCGAGGGACAAAAGAAAAAATATACCCAAAATGTTTGCTTTAGAAACTAAATGCACTGGACCATTAAGCACGAAGAACGCTGTTTGATGGCCTCTTTTATTCCCTTAATTGATCCAACGAAAGATTGATTAAAGGTCATTTGCTTGGATACAAAAGCAGCAAGCTTAGTAGATATTTGATTGAATTCGACGTTTTGTCCTTTTGCTATCGCCATAAAAACCACAGTTTCAAAAGCATGGTCTAAAGTAGCTGTAAACGTTCCTGCATTGTTTTTTTCCAACAGGTTGTTCTGATGAGTTTCTGCGCTGAGAGCTGCTATTTCTGATGCTCACGGTGCACTCAGAACAATTGCAAGATTTTGTGCATGTTCTTAGTATCTTGAACATCCTTGGCAGACAATTTTTAATAATTCAAATGACACAGAGCCTTACACTTGCCTCAAGCAATTAAGTCCGTCCCTCTCGTTATCGGTCCAAGGCAAACGACACAGACCAAGTCTTGGGCAGCACAAGTGTCCACTCAAAAAACTTTTAAAACAACATTTTTTCTGACTAAAAAAGCAGACACCAAACACTCCAATACAAACTCAGATACCAATAACAGTTCACCCAACTGTTAATGCAATTAACCTCCAATAAATACGGAGCGGCATAAAGCACGACAAGCGCCACCGATCAGGGTCGTGAAAAAAGAAAAAATATGAATCATTGGCGCACCAAATTTATCTGAATTATAAAATAATTAAGCTAATTTGTTCTAATAGTTACCAGTTTTGTACGTTTCCTGTCGCATACAACTCAAATGCGTTCAAGTGTTTTGCATCAGGTTGTCCCAGAGAAGAATTTCTTTGTACGACGGTGCACCGGAGAAATGGATTGTGCATTAAAATCTATGCAAATTCGATCCTAAGTTTTCTGTTTTGACATGCTGCTTATAGCGTTCGACTTTTTGCATTCAATTTTTCCGAAAAAAACGTCTAATTTGAGGTTAGATGAACCCGATAATTTAACAGACACCACTTGCTTTACTCGCATATTGAAACAAATATATAATATTTTGTACTGACCTCTTCTGATTTTTCCGCCACAATGTTCCAGTCTTCTTTTTTGTTTACTTTTTAATCCACACAGTAACATCATTGATTCTGATGTCTCTGGTCTTTTTCTTGCACTAACCGCTCGTAACATCAAACCTTTCACGCCATATCAATGTCTTGGCGCCTAAACATCATGGCACCGGAAGTTAACTGAGATTTTCATTATAAGCAATCAGAGTCGCCGTCACAACAAAATATTATAGTTACCAGAGCAAGGGTATACGATTAGCTAATCAGAACTAAAATGTCCAAGGTGGAACGAATTGCAATTTAATCATGATTAAAGTCTCGGTTTAAAAATCATTATGATTTAGCTAATCATGCATTTAATCAGAGTTGGCGAAATTCGCCCACAGAGTGCTTTATTGCCATTTCTGTTATTCTTAAATAACTAGCTCTGATACGACTCCGTTAAACGCTCCTAAGGAAATAGAGTCAATTGTCGAAAATGAGAAGTGCTGAAAAGATAAAAGAATTCGTCTCCGGACACGTACTAGTGGTCTTACCATCTCATGTATTTCGTAGTAGGAATAGTGTAATAGACCATAATTATTAAAAGTAAATAGTTGTTTGTATTCTGCATAATTTCTTGTATCAGCTGTAAAGGCTTTCACTGTATTAAAAATATTTCAAAGTTGATCACCGTGTATCGCCATTTTGGGGTTGTGCGCTATGTTTTGTGCTAGAAAACAGAGTGTTTTTTATTGAAGTTATGACATACTGAAATTACCGACCTTAATTCCAGAATTCTTGAAACTCGCTAGATGTTGGACAGGCTTTCGGACCTCTAGTGCAAACGTCATTCTATTAGTGTTTTTTAAGTCTTGACAGCTGATGTGAATATGTGGAGAGTATTACGTATAAACATTTTCTTGAAATTCTAACCTCCCTAACCTTAGGTACAATTTAACTTTCGTCGAATATTTTTTCTAGGAAATATTTTAGAATTAAAAAATCGCCACGCTAGTGGCAACACGAGCTATCTCATTTTTTCGAAGTTTTCAGGAGAGCCAAGCATTTATTTTGCGTCCGTCTAGAATGTCTTATGGGCCAATTCGATGGTTGCTGATGATACGGCTCCCTGTTGTCCGTATGCGTGACGAAATAATGAGTTTTATGTTAAATCTATTAAAAATTTTCATTCATATCGAATAAGTTCAATTATTTTTTATTTTGAGCAATAAATAAATCGTCTAGGACAGTGAGTCCCACAAAGCCGTAAGCCACAAAAGTACAATAATTTTACTATAGAGACAAAAAATTAATATTAGTATTATATTTTTATAACATTCTTCTTTTGGTTTTCATTCAAAACATGTTTAAAAAAGTCAGTGAAAATCGAGCAACAAAAACTAAAAAATAATTACTAAAATTAATTCTATTTAGTTTGAAAAGTATTTTTGCTAAATTGTTTTTACTTTTAATACTTTAAAGTGGTATGTTAATAAGTCAATGCTGTCCAACTATTGGACACATGCTGTCCGACCACTGGTGTTTTCTTAAGCTTTTCCGAAAAATCTTTTTTTTCATAATCTTCTTTAACTTACCAATAATTGGTAAAAATAACATTAAAAGTACGTAAACAGTTCAAAAATGCGAATATTTGTTAGACAAAATACAAAAATAAAGTGTCTACAACAACTTAAACACGATAGTAACGCTGTTTGTCTGGCCACAGGTATATTTACCTTACATAGGAACTACATATTCTCGACAATTTTTTCTTTCCCGCACCAGAGGCGGGAAATTGACGTACAAAGAACTTATAAAAGAATTCCGACGGTTATATCCAGAATATTCTGTTAAGCTAGCCGTCCTGCTTATCGGTGCTCATAGAGGTGCCAAGCTTTCACTGACTAATAGGCTGAAAAACATTCCTAGGTGTCAACAAATTGGTGAGACATTGGCGGGAAAAAATCAGAAGGCGGAAATCCTTGATTCGATTCGTGTCCTCAAGGTACACGCGAATTTTATCGGATCATCGTATTGACTCCATCGCAGCCTAATGACCTATCATAAAAAGTTCCTTTTTATCAGGTGTCACCGAAGAATATTTCGAAGTCATTTTTATTTACGCTGATAATGCGTTTGATTCATCCCCAGATCATAACCAAAGTATATATTATGGTCTCATAATAACCCTTTGAAGGGTTAACTGATCGATCGTTTTTTGCAATTTTTTGTAACTTAGGGCGCAAACCTGATGTTTTAGAGTAGCGTTTTCCAAACATCTTTTACACTGTTAAGATGCGGCAAACCCATCACCATACACTTTTTTCACAATTGATGACGAGAAAATGATCAAATATAGTAAAAAGTCGGTTAATATTTTCAATCACAGTCGAGAGTTTTTGTAATTTTGTATGCACCTAAAGATTTTCCTTATTATTTAAAACATTAACCGATTTTACATACCCGTTGTCACCCTTTTTAATTATATAATGAAATTGATTTAGCAAAAGTATACATATTTTGTTTAAAACACCAGAATAAATGGTGACAGGATCCCCAAAAACTGGTGAAACACATTGTAAGGCTAAATTCTGTCATTGGTATATCGAGGGTTTACTGTATTAACAAATTATTTTCATTTTTCTTATAGATGGGTTTGGTCGGAAGCTGGCGTACAACCGAAAGTCGAGGAAGCATTAGAAATCGGAGGATTTGGTTACCCTGCTTTAGCAGCAGTAAATATTAAGAAGATGAAATTTGCCCTTCTTAAAGGTAGTTTCTCAGAAGAGGGTATCAACGAATTCCTCAGGGATTTGAGTTACGGACGCGGAAGTACTGCTCCTTTAAAAGGCACCCAACTTCCAAATATCTACGAAACGGAAGCTTGGGACGGGAAAGATGCTGAGCCGCCACAGGAAGAAGACATTGATCTCAGTGATGTAGACCTCGACGATAAAGACGAACTTTAAGCGCTTTAGTTTAAAACGGCTGATTAACTTTTTTTATGAAGTTCTTTTAGGTGTATCAAATACTGTGAAACTACTGTCGTTTATTAAAATACAACCTGCGTACCTTTAAGCGCACATTGAATGTTAAAAAGAATTTCTATCAGACATTTCCATTTTTTGAATAAAATATTAGTTTAATTCAAGTTTTTCATGGACTTCCTTTGACTACTCATTATATCAACTATATCGTGTTAAGAAAAAAACGTACATAAGTGTAAATATGGTGAAACTAAGATAATCGAGAAAAACTGCTCGTATTAATTATCTGCAATCTAAATTTTTTTTTCATCTAAAAATAAAAATAAATTATTTGAATGAAGTTAAAATAAATTGCAAACACGAACGAAAGATCATGCGCGCTCTGAAAAATGTACGGAGTTTGTTTTCGTCTAGGAAATACATCTGCGAATGATGGGAATTTAGGTTGGAGATTAACATTCTAATGGAAGTAAGAGATTTAAGAAAATATAGGTTGATAAATGCACCCTCAATTCGGACGCACCTAACAAGATAAAAGTGCACCCTTCGGAATTTTATTTGGATTTATACTTATCCCATTAATAGGTCATTAGAGTGGGACGATGGTCGTGGGGGCTAAAGCGTAGGCTTTGGACCCACTCCTTCGGCTTGCGGGTTCGATTCCCGCCTCGCACTCTGGAAGAGTCTCGGTGGCCCATGCGGTGAACACTAGCCTAGCAAGGGAGTTGTTCATCTCCGGAGAGTCGTGGGACCGGTACCTCTAGAGAAAAAGGTTTTCTCTAAGTACTTAAGACTGTTGCTCTTGGTGGTTCGGAACCCACCTTAAACTGTAGGTCCCCCTTCCACCACCAAGTAAGTGTGTAGAGGGTGTGTAAAGGAATAGAGAAGGTGTAAGAAATATGTAAACCCTTAGGGGACACATTAGAAGCTTCCATTCCATTAATAGGTCATTAATGAACTTGTAATATGCTAAATTAATCACATGCGCTTTTAAGCCATTTTCGAGAAAAAAGGCTCTAAAAAATCCATACATGTCACATGAACGGCGATGTGAGTCTTTTAACTGTCATTTAGTGCAGGCGGTAGCGCTCAGAGTTTAGAACCGGAAAGTCTGGGCTCGATTCGTGCTGTCTGCATTATTTCCCACTTTTTTCCAATGACACAATTGGTTTTTCAAACTTTACCACGTTTCAAAAATATGAGATAAAACAAAGCTTTTCTCTTTATTATACTTTATTATGTTCGCTTTGACCTATATAATGATTGACTCCAAAAATTGCCTCTCAGGTAAAATCTTGTTTCATATATCTTAATTATTTTTTTTTTGTAATTATTTTCTATTATTATTAATTATTTATACTCTTATAACAGATGTTTGTAAAGATGAAGGCCCATAGATGAGGGCAAAACGTTAATATAAGGGATTTTGAACTCGATTTATTCTTTATGTATTTTTAATAAATTGATCGTAAGACCAAAATAAAAAAGTGGAAAACTTTGGTTTCTCTCATATTTTTGAATATACTAAAACGATTAAAGAAAGGTTCACTTTATGATCTCTTGCGGTTTTATTTATTTAAAACCTTTACTCCAAGAAATTTTTCTTTGTCTGAGTAAAAGTAAAAAAAGAAAAGAAGATACAGCGTTACCATTTGTTTACATATCATGCCTAATTTTTAAATAGTGATTAATCCTTGTTAAATGATGCGCAAAAAAAATATATTTCCGATACCTACTTTTTAAAATTATTATACTTATATACTTACACACGTACGTCTACTTTGTGCGAAATGTCCGAAAACTAAACCATCGTATTTTACCAGGCATTAACTTAGTACTTAGCGTCTTCCAGTGAGCTCAATATTATTACAGAATTTCTGAATAATTGCATTACACGGTTTAATTAATACAAGCGACGTAAAGTTTATTGTTACCAAAAATGTATGATTATTACAATTTCCATTTGCATCGAAAAGATTTCGTAATAAAATATTTGAAAGAATGACTGATTCGTCTTGTTCTAAATTGTTCTTTAAAATACAACTTTGCCAATACTTCAAAAGTTCCCGTTTCCATTCTTATTGCCTAGTTTTTTCCAGGAGAGCTGATGCGTTAGTGCTTGCAGATGATAAGATTGTCACGGCAGCCAACCCAAGATTTGCAGAGAATATTGAGCAAACTGAATACTAGCATGAAGAAAATGGGTTCTAAAATTAACGTCAATAAAACAAAAATAATGGTATTTGAAGGAAGGGTTGAAAAAAAGTATGCAACATTATCTTAGACGATGAAAGGAGAGAGCAAGTTCATAAATATGTATATCTTGGTAGTTTATTTACTACTGATGGAAAGGTCCATGGAAAGATAGACAGGTGCATAAACACCCACTTTACTGTACGATAGCGAGACCTGGACCTACCAAGAAAAACTTCCGTGTAAGTATAATGACCATCCTTACTAAGAAGGTCAAAATTGTACATGAAAGTAGCTGGAGCGACTCTCTCGATTAGGATTCTGATCCTGTGTCAAGTCAAGTTTTTCTTGATTGTGAGTTGTTTTTTTGTCCAAGGATAGCTCTGCCCTTAGTATCTTAGTGTCGGATTCCAGACTTCTTAATGAAGCCCAAAATGTCGTATAAGGTTAGCGTATCTAGTTCGTGCTCCGAACGACACGTTCAAATACTGTCGTCTGATATCCATAGGTTTCCCCCTTTCGGAAAATGAACATTTTCCGTCATAATAATTATTTCCTCAGCAAAAGGGTTCATATAAACAAATTGTATTGATCCGTGGAACATGCAATGCCCCAGATATTTGGTAAGTTTTCTATTTTTCGTTCACAAATGCTTGGAAAATATGCTGGTTGTCCTAGACTCAAGTATCCGCACGTATATAGCTGTATACAATTACAAGAAATAAATCGGAAATTCCTATTCCAAAAATCATTTGAAGGTTTAGTTATTGAGTTATGAAATATTAAGGCTGGATCAATCAGGAGCGTGGTTTAAACAGACGTGTGTACGTAAGCGGCGGTTGCAACTTAGTTTTATTTAAACAAGCGGCGAGGTTAGCGCTCCTGATTGTGGAGAGAGATGTATGAAAAACATGGCCCGAAAAAGGTGTAGCAGGCTGCCGAGAGAACCTGCTAATTTACAGGTGTGTCTGCTAAGACGCAGCAGCCTATCAGCGCGTCCTGTCAATGGCCTAGATTAACTACCGGAAAGCTTTCAATTTAACCTGTCATAGACTATCTCTGTCTGTTGGAAAGCTTGAAGTTTCATCCGCGCATAGTGAGATGCATAGAGAGATTGATGCTCCTTTGGAAAACTGGATTTACTATCTCATCTGGAAAATATAGTGTAACAACGAACGTTAACTTCCAGAAAGGCTTTTTTCAGGGCGACACAATGAGTCCTCTGCTTTTTTGCATCACACTTCTGCCTCTTATCTCTCGCATAACGAAATTCTTCTGGATATCTCTGTGGCAACACTAATCATCTCGAGCATAAGGTCACTCATGTATTTTATATGGATGAACTAGAGCAAACTTCAGAGTGCTTTAAATATCGTTAAGAAGTACAATAGAAAGATTGGTATGGACTTTGGATTGGATAATTGTACCGAAATTCCATTGAAGAAAGAAAGGATTATTGGCGTCCCCAAGGACCCTGAGCTTGTGGGTATAGGTTTTATTCGACATATTAACACTGAAGAAACCTATACCTTCCTGGGCGTGCCTCGAAGCCCCATTCAGGACGTAACATCACTGAACGAGGCTCTCTGAAGCAGATATAAACATCTACTTCGAAAGATTTGGTCTTCAAATCTGTCGGCGTTGAACAAGGTATCTGCGACTAAAATGGAAGATTGAACTTACGGCTACAAGCCTGAAATGAGAATTGATCAGATTCTAACACTACTTTGCTCTGCACTGCCTCTTTTATCTTTTTATAATGTCTCCCTCTCTAATTACACCTGCTACTGCTTGCTCCATGGTTCGCATCCATGTTCGCTGTAGAAGACTGTACTGTCGGGACTAGACTCGGATGGAACAATAGGCCCCCCAATAAGCAGGTCAAGGGGTTGTTTATGAACCATGGAGTCCCTTTCAGCCATTTCCCTTAAAGCTATTCTTGTTAATATTATAAACAAATTTAATAAAAAAGCATGCATTATTTATGCATTTACCGTCGGAAGAATTCGTTTTTCTCGCTGTCAATTTTTTAAATTAGGTACCTCATACCAATTTCAGAAAAATTCATAATCCATTTAGGCAATAATTTTTTTAATACACAGAAAGTTCAGGATTTTATTACTTATCAAACCGATGATTCCAAATCTGTTAAAAATTTGGCGACAGCTATCTGGGATCAGCATACCCTAGCTAATCGGTACGTTAAAGAAAACGACAATTTGATTGAGGTTCGTGGGAGGTGTCCGTAGAAAATTCTGACGCCAGTGAAGAAAGATGTTCTTCAAGGTGAGGTTTATTATCTGCTATTCCGTTTATAGTTTTTAAATTAGAGAATATCGTGAAACTTATGAACACATATTGTCTTAGAAATATTTGGAAGACACCTGAAGAAGCAAAAGGTGTCTGAAGACGATTACTTTGGCAGACTTAAACGGACTGGTTTTTGGTTTGAGGCAGAAGGGGGAAACGAGCTGCAGGTGAGGAAAAGAATTGAATGTGCGAGTAAAGTAATGGTCCAAGTATGTGGTATAGGAAAGAGAAGGTTCAAGAAGGATTGGAGAATGAGGGTCTGGTTGCTTAATGCTGCGTTGGTTTGGGCGGTGTTGTGCTATGGTGTGGAGATCTGGGGATAGAAGGAACATAGGAAAGTAGAGAGCATGCATGAGCGATTTCTGAGGTGGGTTATGGGGGTTAGCTGAAGTTGCCCAGGATATATGTTAAACGAAGAGTTAGGAAGAGAAAATATGGTTACTAGACAAATTAAAAGAGCCTGGAGGTTTGAAGAGAAGATAAAAAGGGGAGAGGAAAGCAGAATAACACAAGCATGTTTGGGTGAAATTCGGAACAACGAAGCGAGAGGCAATTTGGGAAATTCAAAATGGAAGGAAGAAAGAAAAAAATGAGAAGGGTTTGTAATATTCGAGAAGGGATTATGGAGTGCCAGGACATAGAGTTAGAGCTATTAGTTAAACAAGGAGAAGAGAGATGGACAAAGATTATAGATTTGAGGTACAATAGATGGTATATGATGGTCAATGGGTTGACGGAACTAGAATATCTGCAAAAAATAAGAAAGGAAGAAAAATGGAGTAGGGTTGTGAGGTTTAGAATGGGAGAAGGAGTGAGAGCATGCAGATATTGGATGGATGAAGATGAGAATTTATGTAGAGTATGTGGATACGAAATGAAGTCATGGGCACATGTATTAGAGAGATGTACAGGAGACGAAGAGGGATAGTTGAGTGTGGATGAGTGTGTAAGATGGATCTTGGATGGTAGTGGACAGGGAGTGATGTGGATGAAGAAATTGGAAGAAGTAAAGGAAAGCAAAGGAGTAGGGCATAGCCAAACGGGTGATCCTGAAAAAGGACCGTAAAAACCGAAAATTGTTTTCAATATCGTGGAAAATTCATTTTTTTATGGTAAGAGGAAACGAAAGCCCTGGAAGCTTGCTTATTTTAAGAATTAATATTACTATTGTTACTATTGTTTATCCTACGTAATGCGAAAGAGTGGAATATAAGTAGTAGTTAAGTTAGACTAAGGATGGAATTGTAAAAATATGTACAGAGAGCGGAGGCCCTCAAACCCGTAAAAGGGAGAGATTAAATAAATACATACAATACAATACTCAGTTCTACTTAGGAGCGATTATTTACTCATAATTTAAATTAGATAAAAGGCTCTTGAAGTTCCTATAATATCTTTTCGAAATTTGTCATAATGAGTTTTTTTTGTTTTGTTCTAAATAGCGATTTTCAGAAAAGAATCGACACAAAATTGAGTTAAGTTAATTGCATGATTCGCAGTCAAATTACGAATTGAAAAATTGTGCTTAAAATTTACGTTAAATTGATAGATGAACAGGTCACAATATTCAAAGTTTATTATTAGGGGAAAAACTCTTTCAGTTTACAATTGTAAATGTTTTTAGTTACTTATTGTCGATTCTGTTCTGATACTCAGTAATATTTAGGAGTGGTGCTTTAAGGGCGTTCAAAGTAGAACCCAACCACAAAATTGAATTGTCTCATTTTACTCCATAAATATTAGAATTACATCTTTTTTAGATAATTAGCGCCGATTCATGTTTTGAATAAAATCTGTATTCAAAGTGAAAAATTGGCTGATTTTAATAGTTTTTGTGTAAAACAATTTTTTTAGATTCTAATCCGAGCCTCAAAAAAAAAATGTTTGCACAAAAAGTGTTGAAATTAGCCAATTTTCCACTATCAATACAGAGTTGATTCAAAACAGTAATAGGCTGTAATTGTTTTAAAAAGATGCAATTCTAGTATTTATGGAGCAAAATAAGGCAATACAATTTTGAGTTTCGGCCCTGGCTCCAATACCCTTAAGTAGAGTACATTTTATGTACATAATTGAAGTTGAACAAAAGACTCAATAAAAGTTTTATTCTAAATAGCGATTTTTTGGAAGAAAAGAATCAACACCAAATTTACTTAAGTTAAATGCATAATTCGCAGTCAAATTACGAATTAAAAAATAATGCTTTTCAATTTACGTTAAATTAATAGATTAACAGGTTACAATATGCAAAGTTTATTATTAGTTGAAAAACTCTTTTAATTTACAATTCTTAAGGTTTTTAGTTTATTAATGTCGATTCTGTGACTTAGGAGTGATGCTTTAAATAGAGTACATTTTCATGATTTAAGTCTAATTAAAGACTGCTGAAGTACCTGTAATTATACATCAAGAATTTCAATTGTAAAAAGCGTATTATTTTTCAATTATTTCTATGCAATTGTTTTTCAGTAAAGTATCGTTAAAATAATTAAACAAAATTATTCACGTATCACCGTCAAATTACTAATTGAGCAATATTTTTTATTTCACTTTATATTTTTGATTTAGAGATTGAAAGTTTCCAAAGTGTAAAATGTAATTAATTGAAAATCTCATAATTGACAATCATAAAAATGTTTTTCCTTCATGCAGTACACAGTCACCTAAAAAACTAGCGATTTCAAATATGCACTCAATTCTGAGGATATTTCAGGAACAAAATAAGATAGAATAAGTTAAAAAAAATAAGTTGAAAAAGTGTATAATGGCGCTTGAAATGAGCGTCATTTAAAATATTTTTGATGAATTGAGACTGAGTTAGTAAGTGAGAACGACCGGTCTTATTTTTGATTTTTATTCATTTTCATAATTCTGAGAAAAATGTAGGAAAATAATAGTAAGCATTTTTAAGTCAGACAAAACGAACCTCGAAAATTTTGAAAAATACTTGGAATATGTCTAATTTGATGCATAGTTTGATAAACTCCTCAACTCTTTCTCAGACGTTATTCTATCTTATTTGAGGGCATATTCTTAATCGATAGTTTCCTAGAATAGGTATTATTTGTGTCGACCAGGGTAGTAGTTAATAAGAAGTATGTAAATTAAATTTTTTTGACTACTGGTCAAATACCAAGCGATTGCTGCCTTTCATCCAGGGCTTCATATTCTTTACCAGTAAATTTCCGTCATTGTAATTAATACTTAGGTTATTGAAAGTTCCCATTTTTAACAAAAAACCGAGTCCAGGATTGTAATAATATGTGTTATTTGTGTTGACCAGGGCAGTAGTTAATAAGAAATATGTAAATTTCTCTGACTACTGGTCAAAAGAATTAACCAGAAGTCAAAAAAATTTACCTACTTCTTATTTGCTAGTTTGTTAGGTCCTGGATGGTACTGTAACTTAAGTTCCTCTTCTGAAAAATAGAGTACTGTAGCTAAGGATTTTTTTTTAATACTTCATTAGTCCAATATCGTACTTTTAAAGAATAAGTTCCAACGAAATAAACAACGTTACTTTAATGATTCTTTGAGAATAACTTTTTGTGCAGAAAGATCAGAAGAAATATTCTCTCGCATTATGAACATAGTGCATAATCACATAAGATATTTGAAAAAAAATTACATCCGTGTTACATATATTAAGGCCGGCAAATGACCTATTTTTGTAATTTAGATTTTAGAGGTGAGCTTTAAATCCTGTTCGTTTATATCATTTTATATGATTAGGAAGATATATTTATCTGCCATTCGGTATTCAGAAAATCTGTCTTACCATTCTTATTATTTATTTGTTCAAATATTGTTTGTTTAAATTCAAATGTTTAGCCAATAAATTGCCAATTTAAAAAAAAGCTGTGATCTGCGACATTTATATCCAAAGTGATTATTCTAACTTATCCTCAACTAAGAGACCATATAGAACACATTTTTCAAATCAACGCTGAAAAACATAAGGAGGCACTTTACATCGCAGCAACGTTTGTTACAAACTTAGGTTTTACTGCGTTGTGGAGATTGAAACGGTGCTTACAAACCGTATTTCTCTCGCAGCAGAATTGAACACGATAACACTGAGATCAATTGATCTACCATATTTTCGGAGGCAGGCCGGTCATTTTATTATTATTCGCTTGCCTTTGAATTATTTCGTCTACCATACGAAATGCGTGTAAATTCGAGAAAACGGTATTTCAATTTTTAATATTTCTATACGTACAAATACGGTCCAAATTAGGGAACGCGGCGGACTAATACACGAGAGATCGCTGGTTCAGGGCTCGCCGCATGCAATTTTTATTATTTTTTTTTTTCAAATTTACCTTTACGAATCAGAAAGCAGAATTCACGTGCATTTAAAAAATGGCAATTCGCCCTGATCCGTATAAATTCTTTCTTATTTTCTGGGATAGGTTGAAAAATTCTGCCAAAAGTTATTTGATAAGAAAATGCATGAAAACTTTTACAGATACGTAGAAGAACAGTCCTTGTCAAAATAGCAAACTTTTGCTTTTCTTAAATCATTAAGGCTTGGTTCAGGTACAGAGGGTTTCATTTTACAGCCAAAACGGTTTTGTTTCCAACTTAGCACACCATGACCGCATTTTGTGTCAAGTTGCCAGCAATAGGTGTAGAGCGTGTCATGCACACGCTGAGTACCTAGAGCACATACTATCTAGGTATCCCAGCCAAGCGGGAACCACGTATCTCTACAGACATAATGCGACCATAATAGTGCTTTATTACAAAATAGAATTTTGGGAAAGAAGTCTTCGTTGCACATTGGAGTCCTGACATCGTTCTCCAATACTTCCACATAGTATCCCTTCCGTATCATGCAACAAAAACTCAAAAAAACAGCAAGATCAATTTTTAAATTAGTACAAATTCGTATTCTCTGTTAAAATTCCCATTAGAAGGTCACGGAGTAATCGCAATGATTTTTTTTGTAACGGTAAAAAGTTTTTAAAATAATGTGCCCGCTGTGCAGGCACATCCTCATCGCACGCTATGCGCATGGCTCTCTTTTTTCGCTTGTTTGAGCTTGCGTAGGGCGCGCGACTGTTGGTTCTCGCGTTTCGCGCTCGATAATGTATTTACCTCGCGATACGCGCTCGATCTGTTTGCATAGATTTTTTAAAACTAAAGGATAAAACATTTACAATAGTAATTTGGTGATTGTGAATTCTCTTTTGTTAAAGCTCCTTCGGCTTTATCGAACACATTCTCATCACGTATCTCGTGCTTCGCACTCGAGTTTATCCCTGATATTTTATATCATTCCCACAAATGTATATTATTCTAATTCATAACTTGTATTGGTATTAGAAAAGACGCAGTTTCATTGACCCGTTTAAAAAAATGCGCATTCTTTAAAAAAAAATTTATTATCAAGCATTTTATTGCAACTTTTGTCGTTTTTCCATAAACTGAATTTGCTTATTTCCAATGTCCACAGGATTTCACAGCAGGATTTCGCCGGGAACGGGTGCTAATCTAAAAAACAGCGCCCGCTCCCAGCGAAATCGCGCAAAAATTTCAGCCACAATCACGTCTCACGACCATAAGATATGTGGTTACAGTCTGGAACGGAATCAATACGACGATTCGGCAAAAGTTTCGTGCACCCTGAGAAAACGGAGCGACCCAAGCACGATTGCCTTCTGCATTTTTCCCGCAAGTGTTTTAGCATATTGTTGACACGCAGGGATGCTTTTCAGGCTATTAACCAGTGAAAGCCTGGCACCTCCAAGAGCGCTGATGATAAGGACGATTAATTTAACAGAATATTCCGGGTACAATCGTTGCAACTCCCTTATAAGGTTTCGATACCTCTCTTTCTTTTCATTCTCCTTGGTTATGATGTTTCTGTCAGCTGGTGCCGAAAATTCTATAACGAACATAGTTCGCTTCTCAAAGTCAAGAAGAACCATGTCAGGCCTCGAGTGTGCAACAGAAACAATTTTCGAGAATATAAAGTTCCAGTATATGCGGCACTTCTCCTTATCGACAATTGGCTCGATTTCCCTAGGAGCATTTAGAGAAGCGATATTAAGGTTAATACCGTAAGAGTGACAGAGATGGTAATAAAGCACTCTTAGTGCCGCATTGTGCCTTTGGATGTAGGTCGTTCCCGCATGAGTTGGACAACTAGATAGTATGTGAGCGTAATGCTTGGGGTGTACATGACGCGCTCTGCAGCTATCATCGGGAATTTCTTGGCTCAAAATGTGGCGACGGTATGTTAAAGTGGAAATGACACGATCTTGGCATGCCAAAATGAAACCCTCCGTACCAGACTTTAATCCGGGTGATTTAAAGAAAGCAAAAGTTAGCTCGCACGACATTGACTGATCCTCCACATTTCTGTGGAAGATACCGTGCATCCTCTTATCGAGGGGCTCTTCCCGAAAGTTTTTCTCTTGTGCTTTCTTAATCCGGGCTTTCAGGAGTGAGTGCTCGAGAGAGAGAGATTAGATTTGACGCATTTTGCTCACCCCTAATACTGAATTTAAGTCCGAGTGTTTCAGCAGCCTCCTCCGCTGCTTTGTACAGAAACGCTCCTTTGCCCACTTCTTCGTGCTTCCTGACCATTTTAAGAAGAGGATCTCTTCCATTTGCAACTCTATGTGCTGTACCCAGAATAATCCTGGCGTGAAGACATTCAAGACTCAATATTCCGCGACCCCCTTGACGGCGTGAGATGTACAGTCGCGGAACGGAAGACTTAAGATGCATGCTTTTGTTCATGTGCATAACCTTTCTTGTCCCGATATCAAGAGATCTGAGCTCGTTCTTCGTCCATGGAACTACTCCAAATGAATAGAGTACTACCGGGACGGCAAGCATGTTCGTTGCAGATACTTTGTTCCTCGCCGAACGTTCGGAAGATCAAATCTGTCGGATGAGACGTTTGTATCTGCTTCGGAGAGTATCCTTTATAGATGTCACATCCTGAATGCGGCTCTGTGGCACGCCCAGGTATGTATAAGTCTCTCCAGCGCAAAGGTGTCGTATGGCGCTTCTATCAAATAGCTCAGGATCTTCAGGGATGCCATTAAGTTTTCCTCGCTTCAAATAAACCTTGGCGCATTTGTCTAACCCAAATTCCATTCCAATTTCCTTAGTATATCGTTCGACAATCCCCAGAGCTAGATGCAGTTGCTCTCTTCTTTTAGCATAGATCTCAAGATCGTCCATGTAAAATACATGAGTGACTTTGTACTTCCGATCTGCAGGTTTGCCGCACAAGTACTCGTCGGAATGGCGCAGTGCTAGAGATAGTGGCAATAATGCAAGGCAAAAGAGGAGTGGGCTCATGGTGTCGCCCTGAAAGACACCTCTCTGAAACGTGACTTTGTTAGTTGTCACACGGTTTTTGCCAGATAAGATAGTAAATCTGGTTTTCCAAAGCGGCATCAATCTCTCTATGCACCCAAATATTTGCGGATGAACCTTTAAGATTTCCAAAAGACAGATGATAAGTCT
>NC_046658.1:23891479-23892782 GCF_010883055.1 Belonocnema kinseyi
TTAACATTCATTGATATATTTGAGAATCTTTGAAATACTGTAAAATTGTTGCATGAAAAAATGTAATTTTTAGATTTTTCATTATTTTGTATGCTCTGAAAATTTGAATTTTTGATTTTTTAAGAAAATTGTTCTTATGATAATCTTGTAGGGTATTTAGAAATAAAACTTTCTTTTCTTGCCTTTTTTCATATTATCCGTTATTTGGCTTCAGGATTAATTCTTTAACTTTTTGAATACTATAAACATCCGTATAGAAAAAAGTTGAATTTTGAAAAAAGTGATCGCGAAATATTCAAAATGCGTTCACTTGTGGAAATTTATATCCAAAATGGCTGGCTAACGAACTTGACCTTTAGTTCAGACACATTCGTAAAAAATTATTTCTCGGATTCAGGGGGTCTTAAAACGCGGACATTTGAAAAAAACTGGGGAGAGGGTAGCAAATTCGTAGATATATATATATGGGGGCACAATGTTTGTCTTATCATTTTTTTTACTATCTTGCATAGTTTGACCGCAAAATGCAATTTTTGATTATTTTTTGTGCGGTCAAAATTTGAGTTTTTAATTTTTCGAAAAAATTCAAAAAGTTGTTATCATAATCTTGTAGGGCTATCTAAAATTAACATTTTTCTTTTCTAGTACTATGAACAAGTTTACAGAGAATTTTTTAATCATGAAAAAATGTGGACTCAAAAATGCTCAAAATAGTCTTACAGACATATAGACAGACACATTCGTGAAAAAACTGTTTTATCGGATTTCGAGGGATCTCAAAACGTGGACATTTGACAAAAATTAGGGTTGGGTCAAATTGTATAGAAATCTAATACATTCTCTGATGAGAATGTAAAAAGACCTATAACGCCTGTTGACTGCTACTTACAGGTGATACGTTTGAAGTGTAGCAGTCAACAGGCGTTATACGTATTATATTACATTCTCATCCTAAAGAGAAGGTATTGGTCAGAAAAAACGATTTTTACGAAGGTGTTTGTCTGTCTGTCTGTATCCTGTAGGCATGATAGCGTTCGAAAAATTGATCAGATTGGATTCTGCTTTTGGCACACTTTTTGAAGGCCTAAAAAGAAAGAACAAGTTCGTAAGCCAGCTATTTCGGATAAAAATTCAAAAAGTGAGCGCATTTTCAAGATTTTTGAAAGCACATTTTTTCAAGATTTCAAAATTCTATGTACGGTTATTCAGTGGAAGCTTCTAATGTGTCCCCTAAGGGTTTACATTTTTCTTACACCTTCTTTATTCCTTTACACACCCTCCACACACTTACTTGGTGGTGGAA
>NC_046658.1:23892882-23911188 GCF_010883055.1 Belonocnema kinseyi
CGAGACTCTTCCAGAGTGCGAGGCGGGAATCGAACCCGCAAGCCGAAGGAGTGGGTCCAAAGCCTACGCTTTAGCCCCCACGACCATCGTCCCACTCTCTATGTACGGTTATTCGTAGTACTGATAAACTCAACCAATTTATTCTTGTGACTTTTTTCTATAAAAAAATTATCAGAGTTACAGCATTTTCAATATTTAGAAAAACAAATTAAAATAAACATTTTATGCCAAAAAACGCACGATATGGAAAAAAGTCAAGAAAAGAAAAACGCTGATTTTGAAAGCCCTACGAAAAAAACGAATAAGTTAAAGTTGCGTGCCCTGAAAAGATCTGCAAATTTGTTATGAATCACTTTTCGATAGGACGCGTATTTTTTGTTCTTAGTCGTAAAAAACAACATTAAAAATAAAAAATAAACATTTTTTGGACTAACGACACAAGCTACGAAAAAAAATGAGACAGGAAATGTTTATCCAAAAAAGAGCTATAATTTTTGATAGGGCATGTAGTTTTTGCTTTAGTCGTAAAAAATAACATTCAAAATCGAAATATTAAATTTTTTTTTTAAAAAACGACACAAGGTAGGAACTAAAATTAACGGAAAACAGTTGTTCGCCTAAAAAGATCTATAAATTTATTATTAAACATTTTTAGATAGGACGAATAGATTTTCTTTCAATAGTAAAAAATAAGATTAAAAATAAAAAAAATTAAATTTGGGGAAAGGGACAGAAAAGACGAAAGAGGACATAGGATCATACATATGATCCTATAAAGGTTCCTGCATAGGACCCTATATAGGTTCCTGTATTAGAGCCTATGCAGATGCGCAGTAGTCTTTCGTTAATCGCAAAAAAAAAAGACTAAAAATTAAAAAATTATAAAAACAAGGAAATAAGAATTAGTATGATTCAATTATTATACATATTATGGATTTTAATAAGTGCATAATGTAGAAAAGTTAACATTTTAGACCAATTCGAATGCGAAGCACAAGGTACTTGATGAGAATGTGTTCGTTAAAGCCGAAAGAGCTTCAGCAAAAGAGTTCACAATCACAAAATTACAGTTGTCGATCCGTTGACCTTTAATTTTAAAAGGTCAGTGCACGAATGCGGGAGAAATGCAAAGACTGAGCGCGTAATGCGAGAGCTATCAGTCGCGCGGCGTAGGTGCGCTCAAACTCTCGAGCTAAGCTTTTTTTAACACAAGAGAAATCACAATCACAAATTTATAGTGGTGGAAGTTTTGAATCTTAATTTTAAAAGTTTTGCGCAAGAATATAAAGACCGAGCTCGTAGCGCAAGGTAAATACATAATCGAGCGCGAAGCGCGAGATAAATACGTTATCGAGCGCAAAGCGCGAGAACCAACAGTCGGACGCCCTAGGCGCGCTCAAACTTGCGAGCCGTGCGCATGGCGATATGAATCCCATTTAGCCCACTTATGCCAACTTAGCGGGCAGATTTGATAAAAAATCTTTTTACCGTTATAAAAAAAACTATTGTGATTACTCCGTAGCCTTCTGTTGGGAATTTTAACGCCGAATCCGTATTTCACCAATTTGAAAGTTGATCTGGCTGTTTTTTTTTTTTAGTTTTTGTTGCATGATGCGGAAGGGGTACTATGTGGATACTATGAGCCCTGCTGCAAATATGTATATGGGTGCCTGTAAAGGCCCCTAATAGGATTCTATATAATCATCCTATAAGTGACCTATGTAGGATCCTATATAGAGTTACCTATATAGGTCAGTATAGGTGCCACCTAAAGGAAATGAAACAGCTTCCTGCATAGGATCCTTTATAGAATCCTAAATAATTCTATGGTAAGGGTATGGGTTCCTTCTTCCTAGGTTAGAATCCATATAAGAACCTATACAGGTTCCTAATACTAGGCAATCGCATAGTCAAAAATAACTTCTGCGCAACGGTATCTGCTATAGGAAACTACTGCGCAACACTTCCGGTTCATCATCTGTCCTATATAGTATCCTATGCAGAAAGCTGTTTCATTTCCTATAGGTGGCTCCTATACTGACCTATTTAGGTGACCCTATATAGGATCCTATGTAGGTCACTTATAAGATCCTTAAATAGAATCCTATTAGTGACCTATATAGGTATTTGCAACAGGGAGGTACTCTGTAGAGTATCCTTTCCGTTCAATCGGTCAGCTATGGTAACCTTAAAGCCATACCTGCGTGTCAAAAATATAACAAGGATCGCTTCGTGTCCTCAAGACACATAAGGGTTTCGCCGTCCTTTCGGTGCCATTTCACCGTGCCCTGTGTATAAAAATACAAGGTGTAATAAAAATATTGATCAAATGCCAAAATATATATTGCGATTTGCCTATCTTGAAGCAGTAAAAACTTGAAAGTTTTGAAATTGCCCAATTGGAACATATTCTTGTCGAAAATGAACGCATTTTACAGATTATGTTCTAAGCAATGTAAATTTCGCGCTGTAGTCTTTGTCTCATACGCTTTCTGAATACGCGTTCGTTGCCTCGATTCACAAAATAGATCTTTTTCAAAGTGCGCATTCACTATTATTATTCTTGCACAGTTGACTAGATTGAAACACTTTGCACATCATTTAGAAGAATGTAAGTTCTTACTTTTGAGGTGGGTGTTGTAAAAAAAGTATTGTTTGTGATGGGGGGAGAGCTTTACGAATTTCTTCGGTACTCAACTACAGCACGCCTCCAACTCATGCGGATCCGTGACAAAAAACCCAAGCGGTCCATGAATCAGAGAGCGAGTAGGGACTTGCTCATACATACATCTATCGCGATGAAGCGAGTCACTCTCTGATTCGCGGACCTTTTCACGGAGCGCGACTCTCATTGGACGGGTGCTTTGTTGTATGGGCTTTTTGTCACGAATCCACTCATGCTAAAAACATTCCGCACGCCACAGTAATATAATGTGGAGATGCTAGATATTTATCGAAGACTAATATTTAAAACATGTAAATATTTATTGAATTTATTACTTTACAATAATAAATTACAATTAAGAGTGTAATTAGTACCGGAATTAATTAATCCGCATGTATTTGGAGCTGAAGAGAGAAAGAGAGAGAGAGAGAGTGCGGTGATACATCATACTGTTTCCAAGTGCATTTAAACTTGGAAAGGAGTTCTTGTGTAACCGAACCATCTTTCATCCAAAATTATTCGTTTATTAATTAGTATTTTGATTTTCATTACATAATTTCCGTGTAAATAGCCGAAATCTCCCCCTTTTCTATCTGGTTTTGAATGAAAGTGTAATCATATAAAAAATTCAAACTATAAAAAATAATTACTTTTTTGTTTCTCTCTCGAGCAGGGACGAAGCGTAACAGCGTGCACGGTATGCGGGGCCCCCGGCGGCCAAGATTGGCTCTTTGTGGGGGGCAGCCAAGCTACACTTAATATAAAGGGGCCCAACAAGGGTCCCCAGATAACAATATGCGCGCACGGTGCCACGCACAGTACAGGCACGAGTGCGAATAAACCGTCACGCGTGTCACCAAACAGATGTGTCCGCATATGCGTGAAAAATGTGTCGCACCTCGTGCGAGTTGCACGCGTGCAGATAAAGTGCGAGGCGCACACGTGCCAAAGAAGTGCATACCTTCCAATTTTCTATTCTGTTTTGTGTGTCCAAATTTGAAATTTAGACTTTTAAAGAAATTTTCACTTTGGTGTTTTTTTTTGCTGTGATTATGTTTTAAAATATAATTAAATAAATATCGAACAATATAGAAGGTATTTCTTTTCGCTAAAAATTTCGTCTTTTCTTTTAAAAACACTTATAATTGTTCGATGCAATTTTCTACTGCAAAAGCATGACTCGTACACCACAACTTGACGCTCACATAACCTGCCTGACGGCAAGGTCGGCAACAATGTCTGTTGAAGTAAGGACTACGAAGAAATAACATAAGTGATGGCTGAATGAGTCTCATTTTTCACGCACTTCACTTACTCATCCCTTAATCGCGGAATGTGCTTGCCATTTGTGTGTGATATGGGTCGCATCGCGCGACTCGCATGCGTGTTTGTAGCACGCGTCGAACGATTGTTATCTGGATCCGGTTCTTAACATGCGACTAATCTCTTACCAAATAAAGTTTTGTCAGTGGGCCTTTGCTCGCGCCTTTATCTTATGGGATTTTCCCCTTGATTTGTCCTGAATTTTCTTTGTAACCCATTTCTTTCCAGTAATAAATTAATATCTCCAGCATATGAAATCGTCATTAAGAAGTATGTATACACGGAGAGACTTTTTGTAATAATATTTCTTTAATCCCACATCCATAATCCAATTAAAATGTACGAATTTAGGGATAATTGAGATTCGGTTAGAAAAAGTCGATTAGTGCAAATGAAAGTGCACCCGGTAAGAAAGCTTGTATTAAAAAGTATTGAAAAAATTTCATTCATCCAGTGATAACGTGAGAAAGATTGAATACTTCTGGATCCCGTTTTGTCCTTCTGTTTTGAATCTCCACAGCAGTTGAAATTATCTCTTTAATTGAATCTCTTTCTGTACCCAGCATCCACAAAATTTTTCTGAATACCACATAGCAACCAAGAAATAAAAAAATGTTAATCCCATTTAATTTAACAAATTTCACTACTTTTATTTACTGTTTTTCGAATAATAATGAGGTGAAAATCTTTTTAAAACATAGCATCGGTTATTTTACGATGCGAGGATTAATTTCCACACAGAAGGTCCCTGGCGGACCGAAGGAATCGAAAGGAGTCTCTACAAAGAACCCGTAAAGACCCCATTGGGTCCCCATTCGGTTCCTTTTTAAAAAAGTCAAGAAAAAACAGCAAGTTTAACTTTTAAACTGTTAAAATTTAGATTCTACGTTAAATTTTCTATTAGAGATGCACGGAGTAAAAGCAATACTTTTTTGCAGCTTTAAAATGAAAGAAAATGTCATTAACCTCTGCTGAAGGTGACTTCAAGCGCATCCATAATAGCTCAAGTAGTATGTTGCGCGCAAAGTTTAAAAATAAAATTCTCTCTCACTTGCATCGCAGCGTTGTTGTCTGAGGTTTCCACTGCGTGGCGCTAGCATCCAGGCAAAATTCTTAAAGTTAGCGACGGAACGCTTATTAACTGCTACTAAAAGAAGATGCATTTGAAGGCGCCTTCGGCCCATGTAAATGACAGGTATTTTATTTTTTAAAGATTGTAACGCTGCAAGAAAAAGTATTGCGATTACTCCGTGAGTTTCTAATGCAAATTTTAACGTAGAATCCGAATTTCAATATTTTAAAAGTTGATTTTGCTGCTTTTTGAGTTTTTTAAAAAGGAACCGAATAGGGATCCAATGGGGTCGTTACGGGTACTTTGTAGAGGCTCCAATCGGTTCGTTCAGGTCACCAGAGGTTCTGGTGAAAAATAATTTTTTGAATTTTTTATTATGATTTTATATTTTTGTATTTGAACATATTTAAACACAGCGAAATGTTACGGTAAAGAGATGTATTCTTGTATACAATCCTACTAGATGCTGCAAATTTAAAGCTTTTGGAGCACGTTCTAATGCTTCAAATGAAAATGGTGTTTTTAAGTTATTGGAGAGTACATCTGACAGCTCCGCTTTGCTTTAAAATGGATCGACATCTGATTATTTTTGCCACCTAATGAGGATTGAAACCCAAAGACAAAAACCACATTCTTAGGGATGCAAAATTTTTAATACCTTTTAATGCAAGACTTCTTACCGGGCAGACTAATATCTATAATTGGAATCAATCGTAAGAATATTAGACTCTTACATAAAAAATGTTACAGTATTTCTAAGTCGCTGTATTATATTTTGTAATGGATTCGAATAACGAAAGTTAGTAGTGTTTTGAAAGAAGTGAAACAAAATGTTGTACATTTCGGTACGAAAGCTTTGCAATCTTTCTAAACCACTATGCGAAAAATGGGAGATACGTGATGGTGCGTTTCACGCTGACGCATTACAAAAAGAAAGACGGAGAGAAGTGAATCAACGCAATTATCACATGGACTATAGACCCGGTAACAAGCGTTGAATTCAGAAAAATTAAGAAATTGTATTCCTATGAATACGCGATTGTTCCGCCGTATAAAAATACCCCAACGGGAACAAAAAAAAGTGCAAATCCTATTCCTCTTAATCGACTTAGTAAAATCTAACGAAAGAATTTATTTAACCTATTTTTCATTATTAAATCTTTTTATAACGTATAAATTCGAAAAATATTAAAATTTATATTTGTTTATACTTTAATTATTTATTTAAACGTCTTAAAAACTGCAATAAAGAAATCTATGCAAATGTGTGAATTTAAATAATTTTAACTCTAGAAAGGCTTAGTTGAATTGGTGAGAATTAAAATTTTAGAATTTACATTCCGAATGAAGGAATTGAAACAACTTATTACACTAATTTTGTGAACTTATTAGAAAGAATTAAATAAAATAAAAATATGGCCACTTCTGAGGAATAAAAAATATCTCTGTGAGGTGCGTTTCTTATTCTTATTGTGGCATTTTTGACAGATGGAAAAATCGCGCATTCAAAATAATAGAATAATCTTCACTTTTGCGCTAAAATCTGAAAATATTAATTTTTCTCTATTCTACGCTTATTACCGGGTGTACTTCTTAATATATACATGTGTATGTGCTTGGATGGTCGCTCGATGGCTGCAGTTTTTTTTGCCCCAAAAAAGTGTGTTAATTAAAAAACTTATCAGGGCAGATCTTTTCTTAACTACAAAAATGATGGGTTTTGACTGAGAAGACCGAAAATTTTGATTTTCAGGAGATGATTTTGGTCCATGATCAAGAAATGATCATTTAAAAATGGATCATTTTGAAGCCTAATATCAATAAGATAATTAGCCAAAAAAAGAAGATATTCGTCCCTAAAACGCGGAGAGAGTCCATAAATAACTAAACGATGATGGGCGGGGCATCGCGGCGCACCATTCCGAATCCGCTTGAGCACCTTAAACTATAGCTTCAATGAAACTGTTAGAGTCTGGTATACCCAAAGTTATACTATTATTGCATTATTTCTTGAAGGGAAATAAAAGTAATAGACATTTGGACCATAAAATTGAAAATTAAATTTTAAACAAATCTATGTGAATTTCAATTAGAATACTTTCATCATCGAGTATTGATATTCTCTTAATTAATTAATTATTAGTTAAACAATGATAATAAATTATATTAATCTATCAGGTATTAAAAAAAGTGTAAAAAATAAAATATTTAAAAAAGTAAATTGTTTATCAAATTAATTTTTTTTTAAATAAATTTATTTATAAAATAAAATAGTTTAAGAAATTAAATTTCAGAAAAAAAGAAATATATTCAAAAATTTAATTTAAAAGAATAATAGAATTTTAAAAACTGATAAAATTGCTAAAAAAAAGTGATTAATTAAAAAAGAAAATTCTTGAAGAAATAAAATAGTTAAAAAAAATGAAATTGATTAGGAAATAAAATGGTCTAAGAAATCAAATAATTTCAAAAATTGAATTGATTAAAAACTGGAATTGGTTAAAAAATGAATCTTCATAGTGAACAAACTCGTATGTACTTTTTCAGATTTTTACAATAATAATTGAGCGAACACATAGCATTCAAAAATGTTGGTGCTTTTAGCTAAAAAAAATTCATCAGAGTTCATAAACTCGTCAAATGTCAATGTCCAAGCTGACTCTGCATTTGCCCCTTTATTATTCTCAGGGAATTACTGGTTAGTGGTCGGAGCATCAGCCACTCACTTTGCACTCTGGCAGTGAGACCCAGGCTTCCACTTTTGTACATTTTTCACCTGTTCTACGTTTACCCCTTTACGTTTCTTAGGAATTTAGATTTTATTCCGAAGTTTTTCAATATTTATAATTCTGAAAAAATAAGTAATATATTTATAAGAGTAGTAGGATAAAGTGTAACAATGATAACAGTTCATTATTTTTTATATTTCACTTGTTATAAAGAGTTTAATTTATATAAGTTTATGTATATTATTCATTTAAAAAAAAATCAATTTATTAAACAACTTATTTTTTGATATTTTATTTTTACACTTTTAGTTGTTAAATATCTGATAGATTAATATAATTTATTATCATTGTTTAACTAATAATTAATTAATTAATTAAGAGAATACCAATACTCGAGGATAAAAGTATTCTAATTAAAATTCACATAAATTTGTTTAAAATTTAATTTTCCATTTTAGGGTCCAAATATCTATTACTTGTATGTATATTTAATCTCTCCCTTTTAAGGTTTTGAGTGTCTCCGCTACCTGTACATGAAATTTACATTCCATCCTTAATCTAAGTTATCGGCTGCTTATCTTTTAATGTTTTGCCTTACTTAAAAATAAAATTAAATAATAATAACAAAAAATAATACTAATCATTCTAGTAATGAGCGATCTTCCAGGGCTTCCGTTTCCTCTCACCATAAAAAACGAACATTTTCCACGATTTTGAATTTAACTTTGGCTTTTTAATTTCCTTTTTCAGGATCAACCCTTTGGCTCTTCCCTATTCCCTTGCGTTCCATTACTTCTTCCAATTTCTTCAGCCACATCACTCCCTGTCCATTCCCATGCAAATTCCATCTTACCCACTCATCCACACTCAACTGCCCATCTGCCTCTCCTGTCCACCTCTCTAAAACATGTGCTCATGACTCCCATTCGTATTCACATACTCGACATAGATTCTCCTCTTCATATATTTAATATCTATAAGCTGACACTCCTCCCATTCTAAACCGTATCACCCTACTACATTTTTCTTCCTTTTTTATTTTTTTGCAGATATTCTGGTTCCGTCAACCCTTTGACCATCATATACCAACGATTATACCTCGAATCTATAATATTTGTCCATCTCTCTTCTCCTTGTTTAACTAATAGCTCTAACTCTATGTCCTGTCGCTCCATAACCTCTTCTCGTTCTCTACAAAACCTTCTCATTTTTCCCCTTTCTTACTCCCATTTTGAATTTCAGAAATTTCCTGTCCCCTCATTGTTCCGAATTTCGCTAAAACATGCTTCAGTTATTCTGCTTCCATATCCCCTTTTTAGCTTCTCTTCAAACCTCCAGACTCTCTCTCAATTTGTTTAGTAACCATTTTTTCCCTTTCTAACTCTTCTCTTAACATTTATTCCCATTACCCACCTTAGAAATCACTCATGAATTATCTCTACTTTCCTATGTTCCTTCCATACCCATATCTCCACTCTGTGACACAACACCGCCCAAACCAACGCATCAAACAACTAGACTCTCATTCTATAATCGTCGTTGAACCTTCTCTTTCCTATGCCCCATACTTGGCCCATTACTTTACTCGCACATTAAATTCTTTTCTTCATCTGCGGCTCGTTTCCCCCTCCTGTGTCAAACCTAAAACCTGAGTAAGAGAACATACTCTTCAAAAATTCTCATAGTTAGATTCACCCCCTTCTTGTCGTCTACTAACAGAACTACGTCTTCTTATAATCTAGAGAGTATATTTTGCTGTTACCGAATATCGTCCCCCCTTTTTCTTTCTTCTTTAGCTTCTCCTCTAGGTCTGCTAACAGCAAATTAAACAGTAGCGAACTCAAAGAGAATCCTTGCCTTAGACCTATCTCTATCCAGAATACCTCTCCTTTTTCCTTTCCTATTTTTACCCTAATCCTGGTTTCAATGAAAATTTACTTTATCCTCTCCACCAGCCTCCATTATATTTCCCTCTCTTTCATTGCCTGTCATAACACTTTTCTGTTTACTGAATCAAAATCTGCTTTAAAGTTCACGAATAACGCGATTAATTTCTTCTCTTTCTCCCTAGATTTCTGGTAACCAAGTAGTTCAGTACGTAAATGTTATCTATGGTTCCCATCCCTTTTCTAAAACCCTTCTGATTGCGTGGAACACTGTCTCTTTCCTCTAACTGACTCTCTAGCCTTTTTCTTAAAATTTCTGCATATATTTTGTAGCCACAGCCCTTCCTTGACCCTTCTGCTCCATACTTCAACGCTTCGTTCTCCGTACCATCTTCTCATGTAGCCTTGTTCCTTTTTAATCTATTTATCGCCTTATCCACCTCTTCTCTTGTTATTCTATTCCCTACCTCCATTTCTACTTGTACTCGTTGCCCTGTAGCATGCAAAAAATGTGTAAATAATGACGACGGTCTAACCGGGAGCAGTGACAATTCATATTTACTTTGGACAATTAAATGCTTTTTACCATTTAAAATGTGTGCAAATGTTAATATTAAGTAGAGTTTGTGATGCGGTAATAATAATTTACAAGTGTTTCGACTGTGGGCGACAACTATATTGAAATAACAAGAAACGCGATAAAAACAACAAACTTGACCTCCAAATGCATTATACGGATTTCAGGGAAATTAATTTTCGCAATACCAGGCGAAAAATTGCCTACTGTAAGTTAATATATCACTATAACAATGAAATTTTTTCTATTCTAAAGATAATAAAATTATACATAATCTTTCGAAAATAATAAACTCTCGAACTCAGCAACTTTGTCTAATTTACTGATTAACGAGAACAATTTACATAAAGTAACTAAATGTTTATCTCTTCTAACTAAACGTTTTACCTAATCAAAACGGACACTTTCTTTGAGCCTAATATATTCTTGATTCACTCGTTCGCCTCAAGATTTTTTTGTCTGTGCATGCCAAATTCCAGCTCCAGAGAAATGTTGTGCGTTGGGCAGCAGTAATTCGGAATTCTAATTTCCTTCCTTCTCCTCCATCTTGTTCATTCATTTCTGGACCTGCGCATTCACTGTGTGAACGTGCCTTTTCTCATTTTTCGCTCTCTTGTGTCCTAAAGAAGCATTAATTTTTTGGAAGACGCTGAAACAATTTAAATAGCTGTGAATTTGATCTCGAGTGTTTTCACTTTATTTGTATTAATATTTATATGGTGCTCATTTCACGAGTACTTTGCTTCCCGTTTTACATAATAGACAAACTAAAGTTTACATTTTGGTCAATTCATGAATATAAATTTACAAAAAAATATAAAATTACAAAAAAATACAGAAAAGTTTAAAAATACAATGAAAAATCAGACAAATTAAATTTCGTATTTAAAATGGCATTTTTTCGATCTGAAAAAGAGAGAGTAAATTCTGTCGCACCCTATCCCTTTCCCAGCTTTATGCTGAGTTAAGTTTAAAATAATTAATTTTACGTACGAGACAAATTCAAATAAGTAAGCTAAGATGTCATAATTTTTTGTAATAAACTTACTATTGGATGAATTCCAATGACTTGAAATTTACTCCGTACGTGTAGCCATTGTATATGGCTACACGTACGTTCCTGGGCCTGATGATTTCCTGTCCCTCAGCAAAAACTATGCTAGTGGCCGCTTCATCATATAGAGAATTCCCTGTAAACAGAAATAAATTTTAACCTAAGGAAAATACCGTGCAATTGGTAGATATGTCTGCAACAATTTCTGGATATCTTATGTGCATGGAAAACTAACCTTTCACAATAAGCATGGGTCGATCTGTTTTCTGCACTGAGCATAGCTTCATCGTCTGAGGCTGTATCCTATGAAAAGTAAAATTGGTTAGAACCATGTAGTTATAAAACTGCATTCGTTTCCACACTAGAATCATTATTAATAAGTGTATACAAAAAGTACTCACAGGAAGAAGCGAAAACAGGGTATTCGATTCCTCGAGAAAATACAGAGGTAGCAGTTCGAACAGGGCTAACAGTTGAGGAATGTTTCATCGTAGGTTTTCCGAACCAATTTTTGCTCGCTGGAAAACCTCCCTCATCTTTGTTCTCACTGCTTTCTTTTGCTCACGTACTGGATTATGCCTTTGCTGTTCATTATCGAAGACAGAGAACAAGGCCGGACCTTTAGATGATATTTTGTCATCCCAAATTTCTTTGACGTCTCTCCCAAAAAGCACAGATGCATGAGCAAGGAACTGCTGACTGTCTGTGGATCCCTTCCTGTTAATCATATCTGTTCTTTGCGTTGCGTATGTCTCGTCTATTAAGTTTCGAATTTTGGAATCGTCCTCACTATCCTTCATTTCAATCATCTCTTTACGTTTAATCTGTTGAGACTCTTTGGTTTCGCCTTCCGGAAGAGGTACTTGGTACGCCACACAGCCATATTCATCGTGGTCTACAATTCTAGAAGAAGATACCTCGTCGGGGCTTTCATCCAAAGACTACCTCCTCTTCTTTGGGGTTTTCTCATTGGCTGGTTTCTTGTAGCTAACATAATCGTTCAGTCTGGTTATAAAGGCCTGAGACCCGTCACTCAGTGGATCTGCATCAGCATCAGTTATCATCAGTGCCTCCGAATATTGAGCTAACAAGTTCTTCACAAGAGCACACACCGTAGTTCTCTTGTACTCTTTCAAAGTTCCAACCATGTGCAGACCAGGAATTTGTTGCAAGTCCTTCTTCTGAACATCTGACAGTTTTTCATTCATCTCCAACGTCCCAGTCATTGTATCAGGCAATTTTTCCTAAGGAAAATAGATCGGAGCTCTCCTTCCGGAAACTAATATAGAGGTTGGAGGTACAGCTAAGTGAAACAGAAAAAAAAGAAAAGTTAATTATATGAAAATTAGGAAAGAGAATTCTTATTTCCATATGAGGTAGCTAAAGAGAAATTACCTTCACTTCTCTGAGATGAGTTGTTGCTACTTGAAACCCTTTCAGGCTGCTGATATTCATTTTCCAAAATTGAAACGAACTCCCCTCGCCTTGCACGCATGTCTTCTTTTGAAACACACTCTTCATCACTGCTGAGAATCATTAGTTCTGTCTAAACAGGAAGATGAGGAATAAAGTGATCCTCGTCTACAAGTGCCCCATTTGCTTCTAAAACAATCTGAAAAATAATCCAGCGTGAAAAATGTATTGCAAATTTTGATAAAACATTTAGAGAAAAATAAGTTTGAAAAAGGAAGTCTGAATATCTTACTCTATACTGTTTTTCGGGCAGTTGAAGCTTCCGTCGTGCTTCTGTAATAACTACTTCAATCGTGTCAGCGAAAAGTAAAGTCTTCTTCTCTCTGTTTAACCCCATTATCGTTAATAACGTCATGCTGAACCTGAAAAAAGAACGTAAATCAACAAAAAATCAAAATTCCTATACAAAGATTTTTCCGCATTTTACTTCACCGCTTAAATATCTATGCAGGCAGAAAAGAAAGAAAAGGTGGTCAATATCTCATATCAGAAGCTACTTCAGAATGAGTGAGGGGAGCGCAGACAGGAGGAAAGCAAAGAAATGTATCAAATTTCCCACCTTTCACATTTTTTGGAGAAACGTAAATACATTTCTGGGAGATTTTTCTTATTTTCTTCCAGTAGTAAAATCAGTGACAGAACAGAATATGTTCATCTCTGATCACATTTCATACGTAATTAATGCATGTTTTAACCGCATCTGTGGTGCAGTATTGATGGTGTATATGTGGAGTGGTTCATACGCAACAAGTTCCTCTACAGAGACATATTCATAACTAAGGACTGATCCTAGCACATAAACGCGAAAATGTGGTTTAAAATATGTCTCTAATACTTCCAGGAGAAAAGAAAATTTCGCGTACAGTCATACACTATCATTTAAATTCTTCCATATCAATATTGAATTGATAGTGTTCTTGCCTTATAACTACTACATCGCCTTTATTATAAGAAGTGCCTTTAATCACAGCTCTAATGCACTCCATAGTGTTGTAGTAGCGATTCTTTTGACGCAATACTAATTGTATAGCATCACAATACAAATTTGCATGTAAAGGACTTTCATTTTCTACTTTGTGATTTTTACGCAAGGCACTACTTTGCCTCAGTAAACTTTGGAATAATTCGTGTTTTTCCGAAAGTGACAATGTTACATTCTTAAAATTTCAGAGGACTCTCGTAAATCTCTTAAAGAAAGTATGTTTACTTTCAAAACGAAAAGTGCAAACCCTCAAAAGAGTTCCGAATTCTATAATGAGCATTGGGTAGTGAGTTTGGAAGTGATGCTTTGGCAACAAGTTGACGTCAGGAAATAAAGAATCCCCAGAGATTATATATTAGTTAATTAGCACCTGAAGGTAAGCAACTGAAGATTTATGAATCTCTGGAGCGAAAATTATCTCCACGATTTCCGATAACTTTGAAAGCCAAAATTCAAACTTCATCATCCCTGTCTTTTATTTTATCTCCAATGAGAAGGGGATACAGCCTCAGAAAAGTCCAGTTATGCCATGCTCCACCAGTTAATTTTGTGCATTTATCTGGCAATCTTACTGGCTTATCTCTTTTATCGCTTGTTGAATACTGAAAATTTTCAATTCTGTAATTCAAATCTGAATGCGTAAACCACCGCTTGTCAATGAAATGTTTCGTAAAAAGTGGAACATCCTTAGCAACTACGCTTCTAAAAGATCATGACCACAGCATAGACCAAGCCCAGGCAAGCATACATAATAATATTGAAGCACATTAAATAAGGAATCAAACTTTATACCCTGGTTATTACTCCCTGGAATGATATCTTTTAGTGTCTTCTCATTTGATTCAACAGTCCTTTTTTAGAACGGTCCAGCGAAATACGCATTTTCTGCCCTTTCATCATCTGATTCGTCACTGCTTGACTCATTATGAGATGAGTCACTTGAGTCGGAAGAAATAGAACTACACTCGCTGATACCTTCTTCTGCGTTTCCCATCTCTTTCTCCTCGCCGCCATCCTCGACCTGCTCATCACCCGGGTTATTAACCGCAGCATCCACTCCAAGTCCATCGGTGTCAACATGAAGACACGCTGTTTCATTATTATTTCTTCTTTCAATGAGACAATACCTGCAGAAGAACTTGGATGTACTGAAGTTTTCCACGAAACCACTTAATGCATGACTGCCCAGATTGTCTCCAGAGATAAAAATGCACTCTTTCCACTTCTGAAGAGGACGATATATCGTAGTAGTCCTGGACCTCTTCCATATTACATTCCTCGATTATATTTGAAGCAGCTAAGGGAACGTTTATTTCAACCTTTCGGTGCTACTTAGATAAGTGACCGGTAAAGGAATTAACTGTGCTGTATTTTCCTTTAGAACTACAAGTGGGAAAAGGACATTGTATGGACATACCCGCGAAAATGTGAACCTTTTAGTGTTTTAGTAAAAGCTGATAATCATCTTGTTCTTTCTTACAAGTTGCAACGTTACAACAAAACTTACAAAATTCATTCGCAATACTATAAGACTGAGATTCTACTTTTGCTTGCTTAACCAGTACATTATGTATTCTAATGAGGTGCATCCGTAGAGATGCGGGAGTATGAAAATATTCTGTGCAACCATTGTAACCACAGTGATAGTTATCACTTAAATTTCTGTGGTATCTATGGTGACTCAGATGATCTTTTAGAAAAGGAGTACTGTAGCTGCAGAAGCGACATACGTAATTCATCTTGCTGAAAGATATATGCATATATCATATACAACACAGATTCTTAATAGGTAAAATTTAATGTCATTTATATTTTTTATCTATAATGATTTAAGGTACCTTCATTGAAAATTTAACCTGGGTAAAAAATATTAATTAAATTATAAAAATTCATGGCCGGGATTTGTATTGACCCTTTGGTGTTCAAATAATTGGTCTTTATGTGTATGGGCTGTAGGGTCAGTTATCAAAATACTGTTTTTTTTTCTTTTAATCAGACGTTTCGACTTATGTATAGAGGACTAACTCACTGAAGAGGCCTCCCATATGAGTCGAAACGTCTGATTAAAAAAGCAGTTTTTTAAATTCTCGAACATAATTTTTCGGAACATCAAACGCTAACCAAACCTGGCGAGTAAAAGCGAACCTGCCTAACAGCAATTTTTTTAAGTTATGGATTTTTATTTGTTAGGAAACTTTCAAGCAGAATAAATTGGAAATTTTTTCAATTTTAATTTAAAATTATTTTATTTCGTTTATAAAAGATTCTAGATCATATTCTTGTTATTGATTTATTTGCCTTGTATTTATTTATTTTTTTGCAGTGGCTTCTTACACAATATTACCTTTTTAGTTATAAATTTGATTATTTTTTTAAAAATTTATCAATTTTGTTGAGTAGACATTCTTTCTGGTTGAAAATTGAATTTTTGTGTTGAAAATTCCACTAGTTTCACACAAAATTGACTTATTTTCTGAATCGCATAAGGTACCCAGGCGGAAATATTATGTATAGTTTATTTATAGTGTGACGTATTATATGTAAAACTTCACACTATAAATAAACTATATAATTTTTCCACTTGGGTAAACTGGCCATTACTGGGACAGTTAGGAAAAGCCTGCCCACATCAACACAATTTAAAAATGGGGAATTGGAACTTTTTGTACAAACCCCGTTATAATAAGAGGCTAAGATATTATTTGATCGATGAGAGCAAAAAATACATTATTAATTTCATAATTAATTAATATAAATTGATATTTTCTAGGCTAGTCAGATCGCCCATTAGTGGGACACGAATTTTGGGGCATATCTTTAAATGGGACATCAAAGAAGCCAATACTGGGACAAGGAACATCCAATGGAATTTATCAAAACAAAATGGCACAAATTACTTATAATTTACTCTAATTCTAACCTCAAATTTTGCCAATTGCTCTGGTAAGTAATTTAATAATAACTCATAAAATTAATTTTTTAATAAAATTATTAAGTATGCATTACAATTTAATAAAATAAATTTAAAAAATGAAATTTAGAATTATCTTAATTCAAGTTAATACATAAATTGAAAAAAGTATTGAAACAATTCAAATTATTTTTTGGTTACAAATTTTATTATTTGGTTGAAAAATTTATTGACTGAAAAATCTGTTCTGGTTAAAATTTGAACTATTTTGTTGAAAGATATTTATTATTGTCCAAGTATTGGACATACTTCTTACATTGTATCATTAATGGACGGTTTACCTTATTTCGATGCTAAAAAGTCAAACAAAAATCGTTTTTGGTTGAAAATTTAACTATTTTTCGAAAATTTGTCTTTCTATTTAACACGGCCACTCATGTATTTTACATGGACGATCTTAAGATCTATGCTAAAAACAAAGAGCAACTACATCTAGCTCTAGGGATTGTCGAACGATATACTAAGGAAATTGGAATGGAATTTGGGTTAGACAAATGCGCCAAGGTTTATTTGAAGCGAGGAAATCTGAATGGCATCCCTGAAGACCCTGAGCTCGTTGATAGAAGCGCTATATGACACCCTTGCGCTGGAGAGACTTATGGGCATGCCACAGAGCCGCATTCAAGATGTGACATCTGTAAAGGATACTCTCCGAAGCAGATATAAACGTCTCATCCGACAGAGTTGGTCTTCCGAACTGTCGGCGAGGAACAAAGTATCTGCAACGAACATGCTTGCCGTCCCGGTAGTACTCTATTCATTTGGAGTAGTTCCATGAACGAAGAACGAGCTCAATCCCTTGATATCGGGACAAGAAAGGTTATGCACAATAACAAAAGCATTCATCTTAAGTCTTCCGTTCCGCGACTGTACATCTCACGCCGTCAAGGTGGTCGCGGAATATTGAGTCTTGAATGTCTTCACAACAGAATTATTCTGGGTACAGCACATAGAGTTGCAAATGGAAGAGACCCTCGTCTTAAAATGGTCAGGAATGACGAAGAAGTGGGCAAAGGAGCGTATCTGTACAAAGCAGCAGAGAAGGCTGCTGAAACACTCGGACTTGACTTCAGTATTAGGGGTGAGCAAAATGCATCAAATCTTATCTATCTCGAGTACGCACTCCTGAAAGCCCGGATTAAGAAAGCACAGGAGAAAAATTTTCGTGAACAGCACCTCGATAAGAGGATGCACGGTATCTTCCACAGAAATGTGAAGGATCAGTCAATGTCTTGTGACCTAACGTTTGCTTTCCTTAAACCGCCCGGATTGAAGTCTGGTACAGAGGGTTTCATTTTTGAATGCCAAGACGGTGTCATTTCCACCTTAACATACCGTCGCCACATTTTGAACCAAGGCATTCCTGATGAGAGCTGCAGGGCGTGCTATGCACACCCCGAGCATTTAGCTTACATACTATCTAGTTGTCCAACTCACGCGGGAACGACCTTTATTATTATTAACCTTAATACCGCTCCTCTAAATGCTCCTAGGGAAATCGAGTCAATTGTCGAGAATGGGAAGTGCCGCATATACTGGAACTTTATATTCTCGACAATTGTTTCTGTTGCTCA
>NC_046658.1:23911288-23915123 GCF_010883055.1 Belonocnema kinseyi
CAACATCTTCAGATAAAGTTTATCACAGTTTCCATAGTTGCGTTCGAAACTTCAAATCGATACAAGTGTCAAAAAATATAGGTTATGTTATGCAGTAATTAGAAATAATAAGTGTTTCATTAATAATGAAGTAAAACTTGTGGACTGGGAAGTAAACGTCAATTTTCTTCTGTGCCAATAACATTTGTTTGTTTTGAATAATGTGAATTAAATATTACATGCAAAAATTTTTAATTGATATTGCATACAATTACTTACAGCGATTTCGGTAAAAAGGTGAATCCGACCATAACCTTGAAATAATGACAGATCAGCCCGGCATATTTATTATACTTTCGATTGATTATTCTTTACCAAAGAAATGTTTTGTGATTTTGTATGTTTATTACTGACAGTGTCGGCAGTAATAATTTAAACAATAATTACTCAATAATAATTTAACAATCATTACTTATTAATAACTTTAATAGGTAACACATTATTTCTGAAATGAACAACTGATTTCCATTGTTTTTTTCACAGATCGATCATAGATAAATTCACATCAGGAAATGCACATGGATTTGGTGCATTTCAGCTGGTTCATTTCAATGAACGTTCTTGGAAAATAATTATCTCTAGACCTTATCCCAAGACTGGGTATTGATCAGCCTAAATTAATTCTGAGTCATTCTGATGATATACGTGTACAAAAAAACATCTAGAGGTAATTTTACCTCCCTGATTTTTAATCAATGAAATATTTAGGGATTTTTTGTATTTTAGAAAATTTTTTCTCTGGACCTCATCCTAAAATTTTGTTTGATTAACTAGTAAAACAAATTAGAGACTCGTTGCTGATGGAATTGTTTAAAAAATTTATCTAGGCAAGATAATTTAGCCCAGATATGTTATTCCATTTTTTTTAGAAATTATTCTATTTTCGAAATTGCTATCTCTGGATCTGATTTCCAATCTGGCGTTTCATCATCCCCTCAAATTAATTATAATTGAATCTGATGGTATAGGTGTATCAAAAAGATATCTGGAAGTAATTTAACTTACCTGAATTTCAATTAATAAAGTCTTTTGGGATTTTTTTATTTTAGAGAATGTTTTCTCTGGATTGTATTTCAAAATTTGGTTTGATCAACCACTAAAATAAATTAGAGACTCGTTCATAATAGGAGTGTAGCAGAGGTGAATGCAGAAGCATTCATTTTAATGTAATTCAAATATACTCCGATAAAATAGTATAGTATGTCTAGATTTATTTCTGATACAATCTTATCAACAACTAGTTTCTAATTTATTTTAGTGGCTGATGAAATCAAATTTTGAGATGAAGTCCATTGAAAAAATTCTCTAAAATACAAAAAAATCTCTAAATAATTGATAAATTAAAATTCAGGCAAGTTAAATTAATAGGGGTTAGGGATGGATTAGAGGAAGAAACTCAGGGAAAGGTAGAGGGAGAGGACGTGCAAATGAGGGCATTAAAGATAGGAGGGTTAACATATAATTTTATGACTGTATACAATAAGGATGGGATGGAAAGGGTTAAAGAAAGGGTAGAAGACTAACTAGGTGAGAGAGAGAAGGGTATGGTAGTACTGGAGAGGGGGGGGGGGGTTTAAAGCGAGTATCGCTGTGAAGGGGGCCTGTACCGGGAAGGGGAGATCTTGGAAAGAAAATCGAAAGATAGGATAATAAATAAAGAGGGAGAGACTCTAAAAGACTGGATGGAGGATAGAGGCTGAGCGTAGGCGCATGGTATGATAACATTGGACGAAGAAGGAGAATACACGTATGTCAATTAGATGGGGTTATCGGAAGGCATCCAAAAGAGAAAGTGAAAGGGTGTGTGCAAAAGAAGGTACTTAGGAAGAAGAACAAATGACTGGTGAAGCCGTGTTGGGATAGAAAATGTAAAATTATGAAGAGAAAGGTGAAAAAGAAGTACCGGAAGTGGAAGGAAGGAATCGCGAAAAGGGAGGAGTGCGTGGAAATAAGGAAGGAGTTTAGGGTGATGTGTAAGAAGAAAGAGCAGGAAAATGAAAGAGAGCTGGAAGAGGAGTCGAGAAGTGTAGAGACAGAAGGGGACGTGTGTAAGATAATTAAAAGGTTTAGGAAACGTAAGGTGGGGATAAGTGAGAAGACAGGGATTGACGAATAGAGAAAATTTTTTAAAGATTCATTTCAGGCATCAGATACAAGGAAGAGAGATGAGGGGATCAGAAGAACGAGGGAGGTAGATGGAGAGGAACTGAATGAAGAGGAGATAGTGAAACAGATAAGGAAGTTGAAAAAATCCAAGGCAGCACGGCTGGACGGGGGTAGAGAACGAAGCGTGGCTGTTTGTCACATAAGAGGTAAGGGATAAGCTAAAGGGGATAATGAAAAAATTATGGAGGGGAAGGGATTCCCAAGATGGTGGAGTGGAGGGTTAATCTTACCACTGTGTAAGAAAGGGGATAGGGAGAGGCAGGGAAATTATAGAAGAATTATGCGTTTTTGGTCGATCTAAAAGGCGCGTTTCCTTCGGTGGATAGGGGGAGATTGTCGGAGACAATGGAAAATAGACAGAGGGTTTCTGGATGAATAGGGGGTTAAGGCAAGGGTGTCCACTTAGCCCAACGCTTTTTTCAATTTTAATCGCGGATATGAAAAGTAAGCAAGCAGCCGGAGTGGTAAGAGAAGTCAGGATATGGTCACTCGCATATGCATATGACACAATGCTGCTAGCAAAGAGCGAAAAGGCTTTAAAGGAGATGATGAAAAAGTTGAGAAGATACTTATACAAAAACAGGTTAGAGTTAAATGCGGACAAGTCATAGGTTTTGGTGTTCAGGAACGGAAGTGGGAGAGATAAGGGAGAGGAGTGGAAGTGGAAGGGAAAATCGGTACAGGAGGTGAAGGAGTTTGTGTACCTGGGCTTCCTGTTTCGGAGGAATGGGGGAGTGGATAGTCATATGAAAGAGAGAGTGAGAAGGACAAATGTGGTGATGAGGCAGATGTAGCGCTAGTACAAATTTAGGACCCTATAATAAGGATAATAAATTTAGGACGCTATAATAAGCAGGCTATAATAAGCAGATTCAAAAAAGGTGATTATTATGAAAAGTGATCTTTTTAACTACAAAAATGATGTTTTTTTGTTAAAAAGGCTATAAATAACTACACGTTGATGGGCGGGACACTGCGGTGCACCGTCCCTAATCCGTTTGAACATTTGAAACTATTCAATGGAACTGTTATAATTTGGTATACCCAAAGTTATACTAGTATTTCATTATTTCCCAGAGGGAAATAAAAGTAATGGATATTTGGCTTCCGTTTCTGGTACCGGTAGTAGAGTGTGTTGTTTTTGTGGTGTTGTTTTTTGGCTATTAAGAACGAGCAAGAGAAGTGAGAGTGGTGGATTTTTGGTGAGTGAGGATGGAAGGTGAACTGTAAGAAATAACGGTAAGTTTCCCATACGATAGTATGGCTTTTCTTCCATACTTTTCAATATCTCATACAAGTATGGAGATTTTCCATTGGTCGCTTGAAGATTTTCCATATCTTTGCGAGAGTTCCGTACGCTGCTATAGGAAAACTTCAAGTCAAAAAGCTAACGTTGATGCGGAGTGGAGCGCGCATGCGCTGCAAGCATGGTGGTTGATGGAAGACGGAGAGAGTGAACCATAACCTAAGACTACATAGCGTCTGCTCAGTTGAGAAACATTGTTTTTAAGTGCAGTGATCCAAAGTTTGTGAATTGTTTTTTTTACTGAAAGAAAGTTCAGTGTGCGATCAAAGAAATAGGAAAATAAAAGCATCATCAGAATTATTCACCCCACGGTAAGTTTAGTTT
>NC_046658.1:23915223-23943148 GCF_010883055.1 Belonocnema kinseyi
ATAAGGACAATCGCAGGATTTCGCCGGGAGCGGGTGCTAATCTGGAAAATTGCAGTTTGTAAAGGAATCAATACGACGATCCGGCAAAAGTTTCGTGCACCCTGAGAACACGGAGCGACTTAAGGACAACTTCTGCATTTTGCCTTCTGAATTTTTCGGGCAAGTATTTTAGCATATTGTTGACACGCAGGGATGCTTTTCAGGCTATTAACCAGTGAAAGCTTGGCACCTCCAAGAGCACCTATGATAAGGACGATTAGTTTAACAGAATATTCGGGGGACAATCGTCGTAACTACCTTATAAGGTACTTATACCCGTCTTTGTTTTCATTCTCCTTGGCTATCATCTTTTTGTCAGATGGTGCCGAAATTTCGATAACGACAATTGACTCAATTTCCCTAGGAGCATTTAGAGGAGCGATATGAAGGTTAATGCCGTAAGAGTGACAGAGATGGTAATAAAGCACTCTTAGTGCCGCATTGTGCCATTGAATGTAGGTCGTTCCCGCGTGAGTTGAACAACTACTAGATAGTATGTGTGCTAAATACTCGGAGTGTGCATAGCACGCCCTGCAGCTATCATCGAGAATGTCTTGGCTCAAAATGTGGCGACGGTATGTTAGGTGGAAATAATACCATCTTAACATGCCACAATTAAACCCTCTGTGCCAGACTTAAATCCGGGTGATTTAAGGAAAGCAAAAGTTAGCTCACACAGCATTGACTGATCCTCCACATCTCTGGGGAAGATGCTGTGCATCCTCTTATCGAGGAGCTGTTCACGGAAAGTTTTTCTTGTGTGCTTTCTTAACCTGGGCTTTCAGGACTGAATACTAGAGATGGATAAGATTTGATGCATTTTGCTCACCCCTAATACTGTAGTTCAGTCTGAGCGTTTCAGCAGCCTCCTCCGCTGCTTTGTACAGAAACGCTCCTTTGCCCACTTCTTCGCGCTTCCTGACCATTTTAAGAAGAGGGTCTCTTCCATTTGCGACTCTATGTACTGTATACAGAATAATCCTGTTGTGAAGACATTCAAGATTCAATATTCCGGGACCACCTTGACGGCGTGAGATGCAGAGCAGCGGAACAGAAGACTTAAGATGCATGCTTTTGTTCATGTGCATAATCTTTCGTGTCCCGATATCAAGGGATATGGGCTCGTTCTTCGTCCATTGAACCACTCCAAATGAATAGAGTGCTACCGGGACGGCAAGCATGTTCGTTGCAGATATTTTGTTTCTCGCCGACAATTCGGAAGACCAAACCTGCCGGATGAGACGTTTGAATTTGCTTCGGAGAGTATTCTTCATAGATGTTACATCCTGAACGCGGCTCTATCGCACGCCCAGGTATGTATAAGTGTCTCCAGCGCAAAGGTGGCGTATAGCGCTTCTATCAACGAGCTCAGGATCTTCAGGGATGCCATTAAGTTTTCCTTGCTTCAAATAAACCTTGGCGCATTTGTCTAACCTAAATTCTATTCCTATTTCCTTAGCATATCTTTCGACAATCCCTAAAGCTAGATGTAGTTGCTCTTTGTTTTCAGCATAGATCTTAAGATCGTCCATGTAAGATACATGAGTGACCTTGTACTTTTGATCTGCAGGTTTGCCGCATAAGTGCCCGTCGGAATGGTGAACTGCTAGAGATAGTGGCAATGATGCGAGGCAAAAGACGAGTGGGCTCATGGTGTTGCCCTGAACGACAACTCTCTGAAAGGTGACCTTGTTAGATGTCACACGATTTTGTCCAGATGAGATAGTAAATTTGGTTTTTCAAAGCGGCATCAATCTCTCTATGGACCTAAGTATTTGCAGATGAACCTTTAAGATTTGCAAAAGACAGATGATAAGTCTATGGGAGGTCGAATCGAAAGCTTTCCGATAACCAATCCAGGCCATCGATAGGTCACGCTGGTAGGATACTGCATCTTTGCAGACACGTCTATCGATGAGCAGGTTCTTCCGACATGCTTGTACGCCTTTCTTTGAGCCGCGTTGTTCATACATTTCTTGCCACACAGGTTCAACTGCCCGAGCAATCCTATCATTTAGGATAGCTGTGAATATCTTGTAAAGTGATTTCAGACAAGTTATTGGCCTGTAATTCTTTGGGTCAGCTAAGTTGCCTATTTTCGGCAGGAGTATTATGCCACCAGAGGTTTTTGATACAATCTGGTCCCGGTGCGGAATAGTTCTTCATCCCTCTTAATACTTTTTTCACCTCCTCGGTAGTGATGGGTGGGAATTCTTTATCAGGTGTTATGAGGGCAACACACAACTCCTTGAAGCTATTTATATTTGCTGAGTCTTCGTCCAGTTAATGCTGCACTTCGTAGAATTCTCTCCAAAATACTTCGACCTCCTCTGGTTTGGGTGGCTGTTCGACAGTAACTAAAGGGTCTTGGAAGAATCGAGATGGGTCAGAGAGAAACTGTTGATTTTCTCTGACCCACCTCTCCCTCCGCTCTAGAATTCTCTTAGCGTCAGATAGTATCCGTATCTCTCAACAACATCCTGCCTGATGGTCAGCAGCTTTGACTTGTTAAGTCTGTGATAACGGGTCCGGAGTTCGCGCGCGAACTTTCGAACCTTGGCGGTAAAATTCCTGCCAAATATGGTGTAATCAATCACACACTGAATGAGGGACGCGTACTGTCTTGCCCAGCCTATCTTTATGGCAAGTTGATGCATTCGTATTTTGGTCTTATGATCAACCGTTGGTTTTGTTTTACGGTTGACATCGACCAAAGCTCTTGCTTCATTATACACACAATAATTGATAGCCCAGAGGTCAGATTCTCCGGAAAAATGTCCACGAAGCTCGTCATCCATTTCAGCCAGATCATTAGGCTTGAGAGAAACATTGATGTTGATGTTTCTCCGGGTCGTAAAGTATCACTCTTCCTCTATTGGATGCCTGCCCGCGGTTGGTCTTAGTGTCGCCTCTCTTTCTCTGTTGCCGGCTTGTTCTAGCTGTGGTGGAGTAGGCGTTACGCTTACATAGCCCCTTTTTCGGAGTAGTTCAGCAAGGTTTCGCAGGCGTTTCTGCGAAAAGTGCGATAGCTCCGGGTGTTTCTCGCACCACAGAGCATGCAACCGTGCTATGTAACCCCGTTTAGGGGCCACACTCACATCGTAGCACTCTAGAAAGTCGTGATTCAGTCGCTCCGTCGACCCAACAGTCGCGAGATCCCACCGATCCGTCGCATTGAATCCATTTTCATTGGCTCGTCCAGCTCTAAATTGGTCCGCATTGTTGGCCGACCCATTGTCGGGAACCCTGCGCGTTCTGTTGTTTTGAACCGCACTTACTACAACTATGTTCGGTGTTGTCATTGTTGTCCCCACGAGAAGCTAGGGAAAGGGGTTCGTCTATCCTTGTAGAGCCCCGCATGCAAGGATAAGGCTGCGTACTTTGAGAGGTCGCCCGGTATCCCAGTCACCGTTCTAGACACCTCACCCAGGTGCCATTCAGCTTTCGGCACGGGTTTCAAACCTTCGCTTGGTTGTTAATTTCTTCGGGACCACCCTTGGACCATTGTCCGCGACTGCCTATTTATTTTTGTAACCATATTCAGCAGAAACCCTTGGTACAGGGACCCTCTATCCGTAACCCGAGGACGCTTTTGGATGCGTTCGGTACAGTAAGGACGTTTACTATGTAGTCATAGGGAATATAATTATATAAACTCTAGCATACAGTGCAACCCGTCTTACATTTGTGTAATGCAAAAAAGTAATATATAGGCGATTTTAATTCGGTTTCCATATCTCCCGTGCTCGAGATCTTGCGCTGATTGGTCAAAGGCTTCGAGACTCAAAAGACGTGCCCAAAATATACGTATAACCAAATTCTGAAAAAAGGTTATGTTACCCAGGATTCACCGCGCATTTCAAATAAATAATTAGTTACAAATTAAAAACAATGTAACACAATATTAGAATGCGTTCACAAAAATTCTCGGGACGTGGTTTCTCTGGAAATTTTTGTTAAATCTTTGTTTGCCAAATCTTTTTTATTCGTTGAAATCATTCAATTATTTGAAATCTATAATTAGTTTAAAAAATCTGCTAAAATGTTATAAAACCTTTTCAAATCTTCCAAATTTGTAAAAAATCTTCGAGATCTGGTGCACTGTAACCTTTTCAAAATCTTTGAAACCCTTTACATCTTTTAAAGGTTTAAAAATCTTTGTGAAATTGTTATAAAATATTTAAAATCTGATAAACACGCCTTTATAAAATGTTCAAAATCCTTTTAAATATTTTGAAATCCTTGAAACATTTTGAAATCTTTATTATTGTTTTGTAATTTGATGTATACTCAAAAACCGAGTTTTGAAACCCTTGAAAATTCCGTTATATGGTTATGGCTCATTCTAATAGACCTTTTTATTCTAGACGTCAGCAGTGCGCACGTGCCGAAATTTTACGTCATTTCCTTACTTTTCAAACAGTTTTGTATCGAAATGTATGGAAAATATTGTTAATAAAAACAAGAACAAAAAATTAATTGGTAAATAACAGAGATTTTTAAGGTAGAACATTTTTAAATCTATTTTTTTAAAAACGGTGAAAAAAGTGCAAAGAGTGCGGCGACCAAGGCCATTATTTGCACCTATCATCTTCTAAAAAATGCTTAAAAATTCGGCGAAACTCACGGAAGATGATGTTTTAGGTGCAAAATTAGTGCACGAATCAGTAGAAAAGCACAGTTTTGAGCAGCTGAAACGATGTCCTAAATGTACAAAAACCACCATCAAAAAGAAAAAACGTGATCTAGTGGAAAGGTTAGTTGAGGTTTTGTATGGTAGATATAAACATTTTCTTTTATACAAGATTTACAGTTTAGAACTTTGTTTAAGTCAATATTTAATATTCATACAAATATAAAATAACACAGTATTATATTTTCTACTTCTCTTTTTCAGGTTTAGACAATAAAAAGCCATTTGTTAGTGATTTCCTGGTATAAGGAATGTACTAACAAATTTTCCTTCTTTCATAAAAAACTGGTTATAAATACATGAATATAATAGTTTGGCGTTCAATAGTGAAAATATTCAATAGATTTGATTTTTATCAAAAAATTTTAGGAGGTTCGAAACCCCAATATCAATGCTTCATTTAATATGCAAGCTAATGTTAGTAAAGAAAGAAAATATTAATACCGGCCAAACACATCCTCAACTAACCTTTCTACTAAATCACTTTTTTTCCTTTTAAAGATCCACCGATTTGTGCACTAATTTTCCTCCTGGAACATCATCTTCCGTGATTTTTTCCGGATTTTTAAACATTTTTTTGATGTTGACAGATGTCAACAAATGTAAATAATGGGATTGCTCGCCACACTTTTCGCACTTTTTTGCAGCTTTTTTTTCTGAATATACTTAAAAATTTGTTGTCTTTAAACTCTGATTGATTTACACATTTATTTTTCATTGTTATTTTTATTTACAATATTTCCTATACATTTCAACACAAAACTGTTGGAAAAATTCGGAAATTACGTAAAATCCTGGCACGTGCGCACTGCCGACGTCTAGAATAAAAAGGTCTATTCTGAAGCGGAGTTAATATTGAAGATTTCAGCTAATAATTTTTATAATTTCTATGTCAAATATCACAAAAAATATATACTTTAACATTCTATAGTAGCGGAGACGAAATTTTCAAGGTCACTGAACACCCAGCTTATAAGAATAATTCGCCGCTTCTAACCTCTCATCATTTGAATCTCAGATTGATCGTTGCAATTTTTATAATCATACGGATTATAATTTTCGTTGCAGTTAGTCAAAAGCGTTTAATTCCCGTATTTTATTTAAGAAGTAAAACAACAGATTTTATTACCAATTAATTACGTACAAGCTGCAGATATTCACTTTATTTAATTAATTAAGATTGAAGTACAAAACGATTTTGACACTTGTCAAACGTCAAATATCACTCACGTACCGTTACATTAGTGAAAACCAACTCCATTTTTGAAGGAAGTACTTAATGCACGTCCCAAATGTATTTATGAACAATTTTAATGTTGTGTTACATTGTTTTTAATTCGTAACTAATTATTTATTTGAAATTCACGGTGAATCCTGGGGAGCATAACCTTTTTTCAGAATTTGTTTATACGCATATTTTGCGTACGTCTTCTGAGTCTCGAAGCCTTTGACCAATCAGCGCAAGATCTCGAGCGCGGGAGATTTGGAAACAGAATTAAAATCGGCGGTCCATGCAGTGAACAGTAGCCTAGCAAGGGAGTTGTTCATCAACGGAGAGTCGTGAGACCGGTACCTCTAGAGAAAAAGGTTTTCTCTGAGTACTTAAAGCTGTTGCTCTTGTTCAGAACCCACCTTAAACTGTAATTCCCCCTTCCACCACCTAGTAAGTGTGTGGGGGGTGTTTAAAGGAATAGAGAAGAAGGTTCAAGAAAAATGTAAACCCTTAGGGGACACATTAGAAGCTTCCATTCCATTCCATATATATATACAGCCTGCGAGTTACATGGTGTAGCCTGCAAATAGGCAATACGAGATTCTCCTCGTGAGTAGCACGAAATGTTGCAGCACTCAGGAGAACTCGTATTGCGCAAGCCTGGCTGTAAGACAAAAAAGCGCAATTGAAGACAGATGTAAGGCGTTGCTTACATTTTTTTAAGCTACTAGCTGAAAAAGCTCCAAGCGATTCGCGCAGAGTATTCGGCTTTTTATACCGCATCGTGCCGCAGCCGTCGTCAAACTATTGTTCCAGATACAAATTCTCCGACCTGATGTCTGTGTTGCCTTTGCGGCCTTAACTCTAAACTAGAAGGAAGCATACAAGGCCAGAAGCACCTGGCAGATAATCTGTAAATTTATTATTATAATCCGAAGTCGAGGCTTCATTGAACATTGGTGCCATCACCTATTTCTCGTCCATAGATGTATCTTTCATTAGCAGAGAAAATAGTAAAACTTATATTTACTAAACAATTAATCTTTGCCCTCTTAAATTTAATAAATTTCATGTTCTATGTACTTAATAATAATCACAGAAGTATAGACTCTACGTTTTCCTCGGACTTTAGACCAGGTAGTGATAATTACTAATTTAAAGTAATTTTAAAACGGTAAGACTCACAGACGAATAGCCTTGGGGGTTCCCTGTACTCTAGTCCAGACAGTGGCGATTACTCGATTAAACTAAACAAAGAAAAAAGGAAATTAGAAATTCACAGAAGAATAGACACGGGGTTCTCCTTGTGCTCTACATTAGGGAGTGAATCTCTTATTAATATCTAAGAAACCAGATTTGCTTTGGGAACTAAAAGAGAGTAAGTGCGAGTTGTTTGATCCAAAGGTCCATGAGAGATTAATAGATTCAATTAAAATGATTATGGTAGAACTTTTTAAGAGATTGTTAAAACGACAAGATGAATTTATGTTAGTGGGTGCGTGACACTCTTTCCATGCGAAGAGTCGAGCTGAGAGATAAAGACATCGCTTAATCGATGAATTGCGCCAAATCATTGATTTAGAAAATATACGAATTTAAATGCCATGAGCATCAGATAGACTGTTAATTCTTGCATCAATGCATTAATTATAGTTATTTTACGACTAAAAATTCTTTAGAAAAGCTTAAATGCTAGGGAATAAAAAGTAAAGTTATAGAGTAGGTTTTCATTGAATAAATTGGCATTGTGTAATCGGAATCTTAGGTCTTCTAACATTAAATGCCTTTCAAGTAATAATTGAGAGTAGTTAGATTTAGTTCTAATTAATTGCATGGACAATTAATTATTGAGTAATTAAACAACAACTACAGTTGGTAGTTGTTACAACCATTTTCGAAAGAATAATCACAATAAGTACTTATTTGATATATGAAAATATATCTACCATTCTTAAAAAATGCAGTTTTTTCAATTCTAAAGAAACTCATATAACCACAGCTGAAAAGCTTAAAATTTCATTTGCTTCTGCAAAGACCATCCCCGGTAGACACAAGTACTATTACATTGTATCCGCTTCAGAATCACCATTGATTTTAAAAAGGTATTCATCATCGTTGAAAAATTATGTTTTCCCAAAGATGAAGGTAGTGAAGAAAGGAAAAGAGAAGCGCTCGTGAACCATAACCATAAAATCCATTTCTGGTGGCATCATTTTAAAAGGAGAGGGGACTCACATAAAAAAGCACCCCGAATTGTTAGAGGCAAAGGAGCTCACATCAAAAAGCACCCCGAATTGTAAGAGGCAAGGGGACTCAAACCAAAAAGCACCCCGAAGTTTGAGAGGCAATTGAACATTATTTAAATTTAAAAGTTAAGAATTTCAATTTATTCAATTTGGAATGCTTTTGATTAGAAATAATACGATTTTTATTCCTTTAAATTTTGAATTATCCAACCTTCAAAAGTATAATTTGAAATTATTCAGTTTGGACCGTTCTAAGATTGTCCTATTTTCAAAATGTTGCTCTGAAATAATTCAATTTCGAGATACTCCATTAAAAATAAAATTATTCACTTTCAAACGCTTTGAATTAGAAATAATGCCATTTCAATTGCTTTCTAATGAATTTTTCCAATTTTCAAAATTAAAGGCTGACATTTTTCAATTTTTAGAGCTTCTGATTTGACATGCTTCAATTTTAAATTACTCAATTTTAACTCTTTTATTTAAAAATAATAAAAGTTCAATTCCTTTTCGTTCAACCCGAAATTATGTCCTTTTAGGAAAGTTTTACCTGATCTAAATATGTTGGATATAGTAAATTAGTAAATTTAGTAAATTAATTCTACTTACGAAATGAAGACTAAAGATTTTATTTTGTAAATAATTATACCCTTAACTTCAGTAAAACTTACCCCTTAATATATATACTGCCGTGATTTGGAAGAAAACCGTTAACTGCAAATCGGATAAGTCACCTGAAAGCAGTTAACAGTAGGCAGCTCAAGGAACTTATCCAAAATGCAGTTAACGGTGTTCTTCTGTGTGTGTGTGACGTGTGTGTGACGTGCGCCGAAGAAAGGGGGCTTACTCTAAAAAAATCGATATCAAGGTTTTTACACATTTCGATAGTTTTTGAGCTCCTCTTTTTAATTAAACCTTCGGGGGAAAAATCCGAGCATTATTATTGTTAATAATTGAGTTGTTAGATACCCGAGTAATAGGGCTTTGGCTTGAGAGCTCGAGATTCCGTGAAACATCTCCCATCACTCACCATATCATCTACGCGTCTCAACTATACCCCGTCCGTGAGCCACGTTTGCGACCTATCTTCTTCTGTGAAAATGTAGTGATAAGTGGAGAGGGAAGCTTTCCAGTCTATTGGGTCGACTTCAACCGCTCGCCCTGCAAAATCTCACTTTTCAGAGTAAGCAAAAATGAACTTTTTGAAAAAAGCACAGAAAAGACAAAAGAGGACATAGGCTCCTATATAGGACCCTATATCGGTTCTTGTATTACACCCTATGCAGATGCCCAATAGTTTTTCTTTATTCTTAAAAAAACAACATTAAAAATAAAAAATTATAAAAAAAAGGAAATAAAAATTAGTATGATTCAATTTTTATGCCTATCATGAATTGTAATAATATAAATTTATTAAAATGATACACGTTTCACAGCAGCTTAGAATACAATTTAAAACAAAATAAGAAACAAATATAAAAATAATCATGATAAATGCTATTTGCTCTTAATTTTACAATTTTTGAATAAGCAATCCCAGGCAGAGTTACATAAAAAATGTATCATATTTGATATAAAAGTATTGTGTATAATGTAGAAAAGTTAATATTTTTGACAAAATCGAGTGCGAAGCACGAGATACGTGATGATAATGTGTTTGCCAAAGCCAAAAGAGCTTTAACGAGAGTTCAAAATCACAAAATTACAGTTGTCGGTCCGTTCACCATTTATTTTAAAAGGTCTATGCACGAATGCGGGAGAAATGCAAAGACCGAGCACGGAGTGCGATTGCCATCAGTCACGTACCGTAGCGGGCGGGCAGATTTTTTTAGGTTCGAAAAGAAAGGACGAGTTCGTTCACCAGCCAGTTTTGATAAAAATTTAAATTAGCGCATTCTGGAAAGTTTTGAGACCACTTTTTTCTAAGTTTGAAAAATCGATTTACGGATATTTATAGCATTAAAAAAGACAAACAATTTATTCTTATGACATTTTTCAATTAAAAGAAGATAATCAGAGTTATAGCTTTTTCAAAATGTTTTGAAAATCAATTAGAAAATCCAAATTTTAAGCCAATCAACGCACGATATGAAAAAAAGTTAAGAATAGAAAAACATTGATTTTTTAAAGCCTACAGGATGATCATGACAACTTTTTTAATTTGGTCGAAAAGTTGTAAATTCAAAATTTGATCGTACCAAACAATTTTAGAACCACATTTTTTCAAGATTTTAAAATTCTATGTATGGTTATTCATAGTTCTTAGAAACTCAAACAATGTATCCCTATGACTTTTTCCTGTAAAAAGAAAATTATCAGAGTTAGAGCATTTTCAAAATCCAAAAAAGCAAACTAAAATGAACATTTTAAGCAACACAACGCATGGTATGAAAAAAAGTCAGTAGAAGAAAAATGTTGCTTTTTGAAAGCTTAACAAATTTTTGGATTTTCTCGGAATATCGAAAATTCAAATTCTGATTGCACAAAAACTAATGGAACATAAAAAATTCCATATTGCGGTCAAACTATGCATGAAAAATTTTCGAAAAACGACCAAAACTACGAAAAAAATTTACAGAAAAGTTGTTCATTCAAAAAAGAGATACAAGTTTGCCATAATTTATTGCATTCTTATCATTTATGATTGAGAAAGTACTAGAATTACCGGAAATTTGACACCACAAAATTCAAATTTTGAACGAAACGACGCAAAACATGAAAAAAAGTCTCAAAGAGAAATGACAGATTTTGAAAAATCCTTCAAACTGCCATAACCGTTTTTCAATATGACTCGTAATTTTGTTTTTATTTATCGTCAGTAATATGCAAAAATCGAACATTCCAATTTTATGCCAATAGACTAGTGATACTTAACAAATTAATAACCTAATCGAGAAAAATGTATGAAAAAAGTATTGTAGTATTTTTTTAAATTTTAAAGTGGTTCAAAAAACATAAATTTACAAATGTCCGTCAAGAATCGAACGCGCAGCGCGAGTGTCACGACGACAATGTGTACCTCAAAGCCTGTACACTGTACAGCTTCTTTGAGAAATTCAATCTTTAACTATACTTAATTATGTACAAAATTCAGAATATGGAGGATAAAGACCACGACTTTTTAAACCATTTTCAATTGTTTAAACAAATGTAAATATTTAAAAATATTATTTATTTTTAAAAAATGTAAAAAAAGTAATAGTGTTTTCTAAATGAAGTGTTATTGTTTGTCATAGTTTGGAGAAGTAAATTTTTCTAAAAACATGATGTAATTATTTAAATAATTATTTATTGTCTATACTCAAAATTCCTAAAAAACAAGTCAGCTATATCAACTTTCTTTTTAAATTAGTATCATATGCTACATTTTTAAACATAATTACATAATTTTGATACATTTATTTTAATGTTTAATCAATTTATATTTGTTTAAAGAATCAAATATACTTTGTTTCAATAATTACTTTTCTAAAAATACTTTTGAAATCCTAATTAATTGCATGTCTTATATTTTATTTTTTATTTTTAGTTATCGAAAAATTACTGCTTTAGCAAATAAAAATTGTTTGAACAAATAAAAATTTGTTAAACATTAGAAGAAATGCTTTAAGATTATGTAATTATTCAACAAAAAGTAGCATAGGATACCACTTTAAAAAAGTGGACATATCTGTCTCAATTTTCAGAAATTTTTAAAATGAGCAATAATTAATTATTTAAATAATTGCATAATGTTTTTAAAAAATTTACTGCTTCAAACAATGACAACATAATGCATTTCAATCAGAAAATAATATTATTATTTACATTTTTGGGCTAGCCATCCATTTTTGAGAGAAAACCAAAAACTCAGAGCATTTTCCAAATTTTTTAAACCAGTTTTTCAAGATTCAAAGATTTTATGTGAGGCTGTTTATAGTACTCAGAAAGTCAAATAATTTCTTTGAATGTCTTTTTTCGAGAACAATAAAATTATCAAAATTATAGCATTTACAGAATTTAAAAAATCAATGGAAAATGAAAATCTTAAGCCAGGCAGCCTACGATATGATGAAAAGTCAAAAGAAGAAAAACGTTGCTACTAAATTTTTTATTTTTCACCTTTTGATAGGATGCGTAGTTTTTCTTCATCCATAAAAAACTTTATAAAAAATAAAAAAATTACATCTTTGTACAAACGATATAACATTACAATAAAAAAATTATATCTTTGGAAAAGGATCACAAGCTATAGAACAAATTAATTAACAGAACTTGTTCAGCCAAAAAAGATCTACAAACTTGTTATGAATATTCTTGATAGAATGCGATTTTTGTTTTGTTTAAATTATAAAAAATAACTGAGAATCAACGATTATGTTTTTGAAAAAGAGACACAAAATGCAATGAAATGTTTTTTAACAAAGCAGTTTTTTCTATAGGATGGGCAATTTTTTAAATCATAAAAATGCATAGAATGCATATTATGAACTGTAATGACATAAATTTATTGGAATGATACATTTTACAGGGCATCTAAGAATAAAAATCAGTGCAAAATAAGGAACAAATATTAAATTAATCATGAAAATGGAATTTGTACATTATTTTACAAAATCTGAATAAGCAGTCCCATACTGGGGTACATAAGTAAATATAATATTCATGTGATATTAACATAATATATTTAAAGTTAGTGTAGAAAAGTTCGCACATTGGATAGCCGAAGTAACTTTGACAAAAGAGAATTCACAATCATAAAATTACAGTTGTCGCTACGTTACCTTGTCCGGCGCATTTCTTTTACGTCACCCTGAGATGATTCAGAGCCGATTTTAATTATTTATTTTTTTGGGTTTCCCCATTACTGCAAAAAATGTCCTTATTGCATCGAATAACAAGAATGGCATCCACAATGTTGCCCTTCAAATTGGACCGGTAAACGGAAAAAATAAATTACACAGCGGAAAACAGTCTTTTGACACTCACCTGAGTAGCAGGTGTCGCGAGTACAATCATGGCTAGTAAAAATAATTCTGGCCATTTGTACCGGTCTTCTTCCCAGTATGCGAGCACGCTGGACTGTAGCGGGCGCGGGGGTGGATGGCAAGAACTCCTCAAGGCAATGGCGATGTCGTACCCTGCATACTGATGTTCCTCTTGCCCTTAATGCTTTTCCAAATATTTTTGTTGGATCAGTGTAGCCAGCTTCTGAGATGCGCTATTTTCAGTTTTCTCCTCTTGCTCATTCTCGTTGATTCTGCTATCAACCGGTTCATTCGATTCAACTTCGACTCGTTTTGCTTGCGACTGTAGTTTATTCCATAGTTTTCGCAAGTGCTGGATAGCTTGCTCTTCTAGCTTGATGGTCAAAAAGGTGCAAACCCTGAGATCTAAAAGAATTGCTGCGAGGAGGACTTCGCTTTTCATAAGCGTTTAACGCCTCGTATACATATTCTTCACCAGGGATTTCGCCAGAGATGTGTTGACTTCCTGGATTTCGAACATACATTGTTGCCAGACGAAAACAAAATCTGTGAGAAGCAGGTTCTCTTCCTGCAACCGTTTTTTGCAGCAATTTTTGCTAGCATGAGCGACTTTATGCAGGATTCTATATTCTTCCAATCTATTTCAGAAGGCTTTACTGACTTCTTCAACAGAAAGTTGAAACGCCTATATTTCTGAAGAGATAGTAGCATATCAAGTATGGAATGTCACCTGGTATCGTTATCAAGGATTGCCTTGATGATCTGTTCCATAATTTCTTGCTCACGGGCCTTCTCGCGAACTTTGTGCAGCATGGTAGGAACTCGAAATTCCACAACAGTTTTTCGCGTTCTAGAAATTGTGCTTGCGCAGTGCCCATTCAAGCTTTCATTTACCGCAAGTTGAAGTGAATGCGCAACACATGAAATGCAGTTGATTCCCAAGCTACTATGATGATCCTCGCAAGCTTCCACTAGATACGCTACTTCCTCTTCATCCTCCTTCTCAGCTTGCTCGCCTTCCTGAGCCTGAGGATCATCTTCTTCATCTGCTTCAATTCGCAGGGTTAAAGATTCGGCCTCTTCCTCATCACCTTCAGCGTCCTCATCCTTATTAGCATCCCCCTCATCTTGATTAATGATATAATTTTCGTCGTTATCCAGGTCCACATCATTGCAGTCTTCCGAGTTTCCCATTGCAGCTCTCTGTTGACATTGCCTTATCAAACGACACAAGTTGATCATGTTAGTTGCGTTGTTCGAGGTGAAAGTATAGAGGTTCTCTATATCTATCCCATATAATTCCAGAATAGTTTTGATGTAAGTGAGTAATTGTTCACTCGTGTGTCGTCCTTCTAGTTCATTTGCAGCTAAGGTCCGCAATGTTAATTCTGCATCCTGCAGGAATTGAACATTGATGCCCATAAAAGAGCGTCCAAAACATAAGGCTAGGTCTACTTTCACAGACACGAGTCTCCCCTGAAATTTTTATTTTTTTTATTTTCTGATATAAAAACAGGTTTCGATTGTTATTGAGTGATTTCGATGCAAATTAGTCATTAAAAAGAAAATAATAAACTCATTTTAAAACAAGCCTCATTTTTAATTAAAATAAAATTAAGAATGTAATATTTTTTCTCTTAAATAATTGACAATTTTCAAATTGAATACACTAAAAATTGAGTACTTTAGACTAATAAAATATTTTAATAGGATCTGAAAGTTGGTTTCAATCGGACTGTTACATTTTTTAACTATTAATGCTTTCGAATCAAAACAGCTGATCACCTAAAACAATTTTTCATATCAAAACTTCAATTTTCAATGCTTTTAGTTCTTAATTGTTTCATTCTTCATGAATGCATTTCAATTACTATTATTATTATTACACCATTAAGCCATTTCCCTTTCGGGGTAGGCGTGACTTACTCGGTAGGGGAAAGGAGTAGTGTGTGGAAGGAATAGAGAATTTTCAGATTGATCCAGAATTCTCGTGTTATTTAAGTAAATAACACGTTCGTTCCGCAACACTGCTCCGACCCAGGTTGCTGACCAATCTTTCTAGCAATCACCTCAAGCGAAGACCCTCACGAAGTCGTTATGTAAGGTTCCCCACTTGGGTCCATTAGTGGCCAAGGTCTTTTGTTTCAGGCGTCATTCACTCTACTGACACTCTTTTTATTAACTATTTACCGCCATACTTTCCTATCTTGGCATACTTCTATAGCTTCTTTTATGTCCATGCATTTTTTCATACAGGATCTCGTGTTTCTGTGACTTCTTATGTCTCTTCTAACTAGGGTCTCATTCACACATTCTAACCATTCTTTCCGCGGTCTACCTATTGGCACGCTGCCATTTACTTTACCTTCATACACTTGTTTCGTTGGTCGTTCATTTGGCATTCTCTCAACATGTCTGAACCATCTTAACCGATTTCTTTCCCATGTATCTACTAGCGTCTCTTCTGCACCACATTCTTTTAGAATTATTTCATTACTTACTTTGTCCATCAGGGTTTTCCCACATATTATGCGCATGAATCTCATGTCAATCGCGTTAATTTTACTCTTATATTTTTCTTGATAAGTCCATGTCTCGCTACCGTATAGTACAGTCGGTACAAATATAGAATTATGTATTGCCATTTAGGGTTTATTTGGTATATTTTTACTTCTGATAAGGGGACCTGCTCTACCAATAACCTTCTTACCTTCGTTTATCCGTTTGTCTAATTCCTCATCTATCTTCCCGTCCCTAGTAAATAAGCTACCAAGGTATACGAACTTATCAACTTGTTCAATTCTCTCATCATTTAATAAAATATTGCATAGTGTTTTCTCACTCTTTCTTCGAACACCATAGTTTTTGTTTTATTTGCATTAATTTTGAGGCCCATGCTCTTCATGCTTGCATCTAGTTTATTCAACATTCTTTGTAAGTCTTCGATAGACTCTGCCATAACAACCTTATCATCTGCGAGCGCTAACCCACGTACCCTTACTGTTTGGAGATCCACACCCTCTTCGTCGAAGAGAGTCATTCTTAAACACTTGTCCATAAATAATAGAAATAACCATGAAGACATAACGCATCCTTGCCTAACTCCTTGAATAATATCGAGACAGTCACTCAGTTTCCCATTCACTCTTACACCCGCTTTGCTAACTGTATATATTGTTTTTATAGCTTGTAGGATCCATCCATTGACTCCATACTCTTTCAGGACTTCCCAAAGTTTCCTTCTATCTACCTTGTCAAACGCTTTTTCTAGGTCAACAAATGCACAGAAAACTTTTTTTCCTACTCTCAAACTTTTTTCTGTTATTTGCATTAAGCTAAATATTTGATCCGTACATGACCTTCCTGGCATAAACCCGCCTTGGACTTCCCAAATCTTTGCTTCTGTTATTTTCATTACCCTACGAATAAGTATTTTTGAATATATTTTACTTACGTTGCTTAATAAGCTAATCCCTCTGTAATTATTGCAGTCGCTTTTATCTCTCTTTCTCTTGTATATTGGTACGATAATCGCTTTTTTCCAGTCGTCTGGGTCGTCTCCCATCTCGAAACATAAATTTATCAATTCAGACAGTCTATGTGTATGCACGCGCCACCGTGTTTAAGCATTTCAGCGTTAATACCGTCTACCCCAGCAGCCTTACCGCTTTTCAAGTTCTTAATTATATCCCTAACCTCAGTGACACAGACTTTTTCAATTGAGTTTTCCATTGCATCGTGTTCAACATCGCAGTTGTGGTGTCCTATAGTTTCATCTCCGAATTTTCTTCTAAAATAGTCTCTAAAATCCTCTAGTATTCCGTATGCATCATATACCATTTCCCGCCTACTATTTTTCATGTTGACAAATTCTGTACTTTTGTTTCCTTTCATTTTTTTATAATGCATTTTCCTGCTTCCTTCAAAGTCCTTTTGTATTTTCATCTCTTCTTCTGCTCTAACTGCATCTTTACTTTCCTCAACTAATCATTTGAGTATCCTGTTTTCGCGTCTATAATCATTTCTACGTCTATTGCTTTCCTCATTGCTAACACCTGCGATGTTCAAAGTTCTCTTGTACACTTCTCTCTTTGCTTTTTGGGCAGCCTGAATTTCATCATTCCACCACGCATCACCAGACATTGTTCCTACAACTGCGAGATTCTTTAAATTGAAAATTCTCGCTTAAGAATTAAGATCTGAAATGAAAAAGGTGTAAAGTAAAAGATTTACGAATTACTCATTGAAAAATGAATGATATCCTAACTATAAAAGATAACAACTATACCTAGCAGTGAAAAAAAGTTTTAATCGAACTAAGTGCGTGAAGTTTAATGCGTTCTAAGTGCGACTTTATCGACCTCTGAATATTTTTATGAAAAACAGATCAAAAAACGGCATTCATCTGGGTATTTTAATATGTATCATTCAAAAAGGAGGGAGATAAATATTTGATGCAGTAAAATAACGTGCTTACTTTCAATTCAGTCTCAATCTGATTCCAAATGTCGTCCGCTGCATATAGGACCGAGCTTAGAACATTTTCCGAATTTAAAAACAGCCTTTCACCTGCTGGAAGAGCTTTTAAGATGGGATCCACACTTTTTCGAAATCCAGAATCGTCAATCAATGAAAATGGTCGTCCATTTACTGTAGTAAGTTCTACATATTCATGTAAGTTGTACATGCTCTTTCTGTAAATAATAATAAGAATAGTAATGAGAAGAATAATATCCCCCGTCATGTTTTTGAGGTCCATTAAGCTATCACCTCCACAAACGAATTTTGGGATTTTTCATAGCTCAGAATTTTGGGCTTTTTTTGGGCGTGAATTAAAATTTTTTGGCTCCTTTACTTTGTGCAAAAAATCAATTTTCTTGTGGAGGTGCCAGCTTAAATTAACCCAGCACCTCCACTTTTCAAAATCATTTAATAATAGAAATTCAATTACACCAGAATTTTGGGCTTTCTTTGTGCTCTTGAAATCCGCAAAAAAATTTTCAGCAAACCAACCCTTAACTTCCAAAATAAGCCCACTTAAAAAATTGACAATTTTGAGTAATTTACTTACGGATTTTACAGCTCGCACAGAGTCTCTGATTTTTGGGCTTCTAGAAAATACCCACTACGATTTTTGGGCTCCAACCCTTAACGTCAAAAATCAACCCCTCTCTACCACGTACATACGACTTTGTGAAAGAATAACTTTTTTTAGAATTTTACAATGAAAATAGAGTCTCTGGGTTTTGGGCTCCTCGAAAATGCCCACTACGATTTTTGGGCTTTAACCCTTGACCTCAAAAATCAACCCCTCTCTACCACGTAGATACAAATTTGTAAAAAATACTGTTTTTTTTAGAATTTTACAATGACAATAGTCTGATTTTTGGGCTCCGCGAAAATACCCACTACGATATTTGAGCTTCAACCCTTAACGTCAATAATCAATCCCTTTCTGCCACATAGATTACTATATCCGATAATGCAGTGTATTATTTCTATTTATAATAACTGGTTATTCATATTTCAATAGTGTGCCATATTACAATGTTCGTATGTGTTACAGTAACCTGATAAATAAAAATTCCCATTTTTTGGACATATTGTTGACATTTAATTACAAAAATTAGAATTTTTTTAAACAATAAAACTGCGCCAATCGTATTCTCTTTTGTTGAAGCTCCTTCGTATTTAACGAACACATTCTCATCACGTTTCTGGTGCTTCGCAATCGATTTCAACGAAAATACAGATAGCTTTTAAAAACTATGAACTTTGAAGCATAGTTTTTTATCGAAAAAATCATAGGAAAAATCTGAAAAAATTCATGGTGGTACATGAAACATTTCTGAACAGATTTTCGTTGAAAAATTTGAAAAATGTAAATAATTGTTCGTTTTTTGTGAATAAATATGCGACCGCACTATCTTCAGTTCTAATGAAGATAATGAAGTGATTTAAATTGGAGGTAGTTGAACTATTTGTAATAATTTACAATTTGAAGGAAGTACGTACTTCTTGTTGTCTTCGTACAAACTGCGATATTTGAAGTCAGTTTTTTATATAGGAAAGCAAGTGCGAGAGCCCAGCGTGGCGCCGTTTTTTCAGGGAATCGTCCTTGGTTTCCCTCAGCCCGACCTACCCAAGGAACTGGATTACGCGAATCCCCCTCAGGTAGGCCGTGAGCCCCATAGTTTCACTGCGCTAAAACTCTTTAAGGGACGGATTAGGAGGATTCAATGCTCGACGATGAGGGGGTCTCTTTTAAAACAGACTAATAAATACAGAAATACAGAAAAATAATACAGATCCATAATAACATAAGATTATTTATTTGCGTCCGTCCATCTTCATCATTTCGAAGTAAATTCTAGAGCTAATGAGAATATATTTGAAAACTTCTTATAACAGTAAAACAATTGTTTGCACCGTTTTTATCCAACTTGAGATAAATAATATCCCTGAGATTTACATTTTTATACAATATATAAACACTTATACGCAGCTCATGAGAATATACCTAAGAAAATTCTTATCAGTGTAAGAACTTAAAGTTGGTACAAAAAATGTGAAAAAATTGCACTATTCTTTGTACACAGCTCATGAAAATACATATAAACAATTGCAATATTAATTTTGATAAAAACATTAGTTTCGTAAATACATTAAACATATCCTCGTACGCTTGTAAGCTGTTGCTATACTTTGGGAAAATAGGTTTAAAATCAGCCTATAGTAGGAGCATTATAAAACGTTTATTATTTCAGATATTGTTTAAAATCTAATAAAACATTTAAATTTACACTATTTTTGCAGTATCTTCTTACAAAATAGTTACAATTTTCATTATATTATTTTGGTACAGAAAGAAAACCGTAATATAATGAAATAACGAACTCCATTGGCGTGATTGTATTAGAGTTTAATTCAAAAAATTTTCGATTAACGAAAGCTTGCTTTTTTAGCACATCAGGTCGCGGCTGCTTCATTATTCCTTTCTTTACGGAATTGATTTTCACGTACGTTTCAGATTGAAAGCCTAATAATGTCTCTATAAATATGTAGATATTTGGATGCGAGGAATAAAAACACGCATTGAATCGCGAGTGAAATGATTCGCATGCATTTGTCGACCGGTATATCGTATTGTAGTCGTTACACGACCATATCGACGGGGGGAAAATTGCATCGTCGTTTAAATAATTGTCTACAATATAATTGCAAAATGAAGCTACTGCTTCATTTTCCGCCATGTTTTCAAAAATTTCATTTGCAAAAAAGTAGCCTACATCTGCTGGCTTCAAAAACTGAAGCCCGAAAAACATTTTTAAAAACTGACCCTCGGTTGAAAATGGAACTTTATAAAATTTTGTTAAACCGCCGAACTGGATTTTTCGGTACCACGATTGGCTCAGATGAAAACGGCAACTTATTATTTGTGCGAAAGGCCACCGTGTTTCCATTGCTTGATGAATTGCAATCTCAAAATCGATAACAATTTTTGGGGGATTAAAAGGCCCTTTTTAACGAGCACATTCTAATATTATTAAATCCAATGCATTTAAATATGTGTCTTTTGCCTTGTTTGGTAACAAACAAAAAATTAGTAGAATGTAGTGGCCATTTATATACCCATGAATGGTAAACATTTGCAAAAAAAATTTGGTACATAATTCAAAAGTTCCATCCATATAAACCATTTCTATATGACTTAAAAACACAAATTAGTAAAACACGTAAAAATGACAATCTGCAGCACCTTTTCGATGATCGGAACGAAACATTCTCCCAGATTTGTTACCGGTTTGAATTCTGTAAAATAAATATTATTTGTAAATACAAATACTTTTTAATACAGCAAAATATTTTTGGAAAATAAAAAACGACGTTCAAAATAACTTGTAGAAGGCAAACTCGATTATGGAAATTTGTCTTCCTATATTTTTTATCAATTTGATAAATAGATTACATATAATTAAGCAGCCACTAACACTTCTGTATGCACTAATAGGTCCCCGAGATTACTCTTTTTTAATATGACGAAAAAAGACCCCTGATTACGAATATCTTGGGTAGGATTTCGAAATATGGGTCAATTTTTGTTTAAACAAAGTTTTTAAACAATTTCATTATTCATTGAAAAAAAATTTCTAAAATCATTTTTAACATGACTGAGCAAACATAAAACTATTTTGCATCTTACACTTTTTCGTACGAGGGACCGTTTTCAGTGTATAGCGTTATGAACAAATGATTTTTTAGAAAAATTGCCATATTTGCACAGTGTTACCTCATAATCTTTAATTTAGAAAAAATGTTAACTTGTACACTGTCTATATCAAGGATAGATCTCTTAAAAAAAAATCTTCTGATCAAATAAAAACTTCTCTCCCTACATTTTTGTTAAAAAGTTGTTATTCGTTTAGAATCTTAATTTATTAATGAACAATCATCCACATCAACCAGTGCCATAATGTTGTTTCAAATTATTGCGAAAGCTTTATCTAGCATTATTAAAATAAATTGTTGTTCATTATTTATTTTGCTAAATTGTTTATAACAATTGATATAAATAATGACTCTGAATTACCAGAATAGAATTAAATTTTTTGTATTAAACCTTGACATATGATTAAACTTTTCACTCGGTTGATATTTTCTCATACGACGAGTCATTATTCAAGTTATTAGCGATTACCTTTTTTTATATCCTTAATTTTACCAAAATAAAAGTGTTCACTCTCCCAAGATAATTACATTCTTCATGGTAAAATTAAGGATATAACAAAAGGTGATCGCTAATAACTTGAAAATTGTGGCTTTTAGGGAAGGATGTGTTTATAAAAATACATTGTTTATAAGGCTATAAATAAATTAGGCTGGTCGTACGAGAAAATGTCAAGAGAGTGAAAAGTTTAATCATATGTCAAGGTTTAATAAAATTCGCTTATTATTAAATTCGTCTTAAATTTCTAACTGATTGTAGGTTTTCTTCAACAACAGCCAAACTAGTTCTTAAGATATCTGCGACAGCCGATTTTCAAAAAAAGTTGATCAATTTTTTTTCAAGTATAACCTTTATAAAAATCAATTTTTTTAATTTTCGGATGCACTAACATACACATTGCAAATTTGTTTATAGAAATCAGTTTTGTAATTAAATGGCAATATACTCACAGTATGCAATATACAAATTTCTAATTAAAATTACCTCAAACCTTAAAACTTTGCTTAAACTCTGTATTAATCTATATTATTTGATTATAAGAATGAGAAATACACTTACATTTGTTTTTATAATGATTGTATTTACTGAAAATTGGATTACAGACAAAATTTGTTTTAAAAATATATAAAATCCTCAAAAAAATGTGACACTGCTGCATTCAAACTTAAAATTAAAATTTTTGCAAAGTTTATATTTATTAAAAAAAATTAACTTCTGTTTAAACTATATCAATTAAAAAACGCATTATTTTGATATTTTCAGCATTTAAACAAGGTTCTTTCAATGAAATCATTTTATAATAAGAACATTTTAAAATATTTTTTTAGAGAATTATTTTGACAATGTTTAGACAAAATTAAAGAAATTGATAATTGGTTAAAAAACAAGATAATGAAAAAAATGCTTTCTTATGAATTCACAAGACCCAGATATTTTATTCTGTAAAATGTGTCAAAATAGTATTTAATTACGACATATTTCTATTTTTCCACACTATTATTAAATATAGTATTTTAAACATGCTAGAACAATATCAATTAGATTAAACAAAATAGGGGACTTTGATTTTCGAAAATATACCTATTTTACACTTCGTTAAATAAAAAATAAAACATTCTTTTTAAAAATTCGGCTGCCATGAAGTTATTTCACATTTATCACAGAAACAATCTAAAAAGAACTTTCAAATCGGTTTAAGAAATGTAACCCCTATCTTAATTTATTTATAAATATTTGATTTAACCACTACGCGTCACTGGGTGAGAAGCAAGGAAAAACTTGGAGAATATTTTTTAATAAATTTAAAAAATAGCACAGTTAAAATTTTTTATGTTTCTTCAATTCACAAAACACACCGTTCTGCCATGATCAAATGTATGATATGCAAACGATTTGATAAAATCATGGGTTATTCTGATAGGATATCACAACTTTTCCACATACCCCAAAAACAATTTTCAAAGAACAATCTTCATTTATCGTTCAATTAAATATTGTATTAGTTAATTTCTGAAAAAAATCTTTATTTCAGCCAAAACAGAGGTGACGGCTCTATTCTGCAATCTACCCTAATCACTTCTAATGAGCTCTAATCAATTATAAAAATGATATACCATGGTTCAATAATATAAATTTATTGATTAGATTCCTACTCCGGGAATTTAAATTTGCTATGTAACCAAATACAATTTACTTTAATACTAGAATTTTTGCACATACCTGTAATTTTTTCGAACACCGTTCTTGGTCTTTAGGGAGAGTTGGAAGAAGACTGCGTCTAGCTGCGGAGATATTTTTACGGATGCGGTCCAAGTCATGTGAGGTAATTTCTGATGAAAATTCATTTCTGTTTAATTCAGAGTAAATTATTTTTGCTGGTTTTGCACACACTTCTTCCATAGTTTTTCGTTTAGCGTTATTATTTACAGCTTGTCTAGCAATATTGAGATCTCTTGTATGATTATGATTTAAATCTTTATCAATCACAATATTACTTTCAATACTAGGGGTGTGCTTTTTGCAAGACAATCTTTCTTGGCACACCTCCAAGTCACAGTACCACTTTTGGCAACATAACCTTTACGAAACTTGTAGTTATCAAAAACCAACAATTTTTCATCTCTTTCACTTAAAATAGAGCGTGCTTCCGTCGTGAAAGAAAAGAGGATTTTTGATGTTATTCGGTGGAGCATTTACTTTTAAATGCAACTTAGAAGCTCAGATCATCAGGGATGTAACCACTTGTCATCCTTAAGTAGTTATGGGTAAACAAATTTTGTATCATTTTCAGGTTTGCATTACTTTAGAATTTATTAATCCACTACTTCAACTATGACATTATTTCAGTTTTCCATATTTCTAATAATTAGGCATTTTGGAGATCCATTATTTAACGCAAAACTACTGCAACGCTACAAATTCTCATGTTTAATTTTAGAAATATATACGGTACTGTTTGGAATTTCCATTTAATTTGCAGGGTCCTGGGTTTAAACTGAAAGCATTACATCTAAATAGTCTACAGTTTTCCACCCATTTCTCATTAGGATCCAGCGATTTATTTAATACCCCAGTTCACAGGCCTATTTTAAAAGATGAAGTTGAGATAATTTAATTTTACGAGAGGTATAAGGTTTAGCGCAAGCTTGCCATAGGATTAGAGAACCTTTTCTGAACCAGGGTTTAGAGAGAGGTCTATTCGCGCAGTCCAGCTACGCCCACTTGTGCCTCCGAGCCTCACTCTGGCCTTGAAACCCTTTCTCTGTGGTGAGGAAAACCGAGGACGATCCCCTGAAAAAACGGCGCCACGCTGGGCTTTTGCAATTGCTTTCCTGTATAAAAAACTGACTTCAAATATCGCAATTTGTACGAAGACAACGAGAAGCATATACTTCCTTCAAATGGTAAATTATTACAGATAGTTCAAGTAACTATCTCCAATTTAAATCACTTTAGTATCTTCATTAGGACTGAAGATAGCACGGTCGGATATTTATTCACAAAAAACGAACAATTGTTTATATTTTGCAAATTTCTCGACAGCAATCTATTCGAAAATGTTTAATGTACCAACATGAATTTTTTCATATTTCTCCTATTATTTTTTCAATAAAAAACTATGCTTCAAAGTTGACTGTTTTTAAAAGCTATCAAATTTCCTTACTTTTCGTCAGATTTTCAGATCTGTAAGCTACAAATAATTTTTTGGAATATTACTTTTCGGCTCATTAACGTTCAACATTCGCACCTTTAAAATGATACCTCTTTTATTAACCTATCTTTTTTTCTTCACATACTTATTCAACGTCAAAGCCAGAGGACTCGAGTTTTCTCGCCGATAGTAGTATATATCGCGTCGGATTAGAGGCGGACATAGCTGAGATTGTGAAATTAGTATCCATTGTACTTATAATCCCATTGTATTTGCAATGCTTATTCATAGAATTTCTATATATTACACTAATTTGGAAAGCTTAGAATTTAAATTTATTCTGTTTTGAAGACATTTAAACGGGCGATGACGAAAGGAGCGCGTGCTACCTGGGATCCTTCCTCTTCCAGTGGGACCCTTACCCCTCACACCTGTCTTGGCACGCTTAGTCGCCGGGATTACCGGAGCGCAGGGTCTATTGTCACTAATGACCCTAAATCACCTCCGATTACCGTTCCAACTATTGAGAGTTTGTGATCACATAACTATGAGGTCTAGATACCTTAATTCTGTTAAATGTATAGCAAAAGTCTCGAAAACATGAATAAAAATCTCATAAAAACTCGATTCGAGGTATCGAGTGTTTGTGAAGTACTTCAATATAAAATCTATAGACCTTTTAGTTCTATAAACTGTGCTGCAAGTCTCTACTATGCGTAGGTAGCGATATTGCGAAGTTCATTAGTGAAGTGTATTAGTGCGTATTAATTAGGAATATTTGATGTTAATATTTATTCAGATTGACAAAAGAGTAAGAGTAAGTATCTTAAAAATTATTGTATTCATATATGTGTAATGTAAATATATGTATATAATGTAAAGCTAATTACGCAGAGTAATGGCTACAAAATATAAGGGCAAGAGTCTGCTTGTCCAGTTTAATGAAAATGGTGCAGATTTCCATTTATTTCAAACTATATTGATCTCAGATGATTCATTTGAACTTGTTTTTTAAAAAGCTTCTCGCCCACATAATGCTGCTAAGATGCCTTTCTTTTATTAGCATAAACTTAAAAAAAAAATATTTAGAAAAATAAGAAAGTTAGGGTTCTTAAGAAAATCTGTTTAATTGTTCTCTTCAGATTTTAAAAATATGAACAGAGTGTAATTTGCTCTAAAAAAACAATATATTTTGCCCTCGAGAGATTCTGCGATTTCAAGTTTAAGGCCCTGTCTGATCTCAAATGGATACGGTCAGCGATGATTGTTATTTGTACATTATTTTCCAAACAACCGACGTTGGGTACAGTTTACTTATAACCACTATCAATAACATTACCGATGGTTATAAATATATACCTAAGAGTTGGATGTAACGTGTACTTAAAATAAAAAATTGTTTCTAAAAAATGTGATATTTTTAAACCAATTTATTTTTATAGGACGAGTGGTCGATTACTTCAATATTCCTGATACATACACTAAATATTGCCATAAACGTATTATTTCAAAATTCTTAGATATTCTTGGAATTCTTGATATACATTATAATCTCATATATTTTTGATATTCCAAAATATTCCGAAACATCCCTAGATATTCACCAATATTCTGACATATTCTCTAATATACCTTTACGCTCTACAAGTTTTTAATGATTCCAAATTATTTTAAATGATATTAACATTTTTTCAGAAATTTCAAAAGAGTTTATGTATTATTTTGTAATTGCAAAATATTTTCAAGGATTTTAAGTATTTCAAAACAATTTAATGGGATTAAAACATTCTTTTTAATTGAAAAAGAAAAAAATGAATTGATGAATTTCAAAATGTTTTAAGTAATTTTGAAGAAGTATTAAATTACAAATGATTGTACTATCAATGCTTTCAATTTGAAATATCTTATATATTATTCACTTTTTTAACGTTTTCATTTTAAAATATAATAATCTTATGTATTTGAATTTCAAAATATTGTACAATTAGGCTGATTTAATGCAAACATTAATATAAGAATGACGTTTAATCACAAAAAAATTAAAAGTTAAGCATAACCATTATTTTAAATAGTGTTTATAACAAAATATTTTAATTCTACGTATTTTCAGCGTTATATTTCCCTTGATATTTCAATTATTAGAAATCTTTCTAAAAATAATATACCTTTGATAATAATCGGTAAAATATAATAATATAAATGTTTTTTTATATGAATTTTAGTCAAATTTATTTCTTCTTTATCAGCCTTTTAAAATGCTTAAAAAATTTTTAAATCGTTTTTAAATTCTTTTGAAACTACTAAACAATTTTTTAAATCATTCGAGTTTTGTCTGAAACTTTTAATAAATACTTCGAAATAAAAATAATACGTTAAAATCTTCCTGATTAATTTCTGACAATTTTGTAAATCTTTTTAAATGTTTTTAAATATACCCTTAAAATTAATTGACAAAACAAAGAATGATTTAAAATTTTCCAATTCTAAAATAAATATCGGTGAACTACAAAATAAAAAATTCTAACTTTCATAAATTGTACAGATTAAAGGTTTGAAAAAATCTACGCTATAATTTTCAATGCTTTAATTGGAAGAATGAATCAAATAATTATTTTTTTTATTATATAATTTTAAACAATTTCAGTGAAGAGCATTACATTTTTTATTCTTTTTAAGTATTTTGTGAAATATAGGTCTTAAAACAAAAATATAATTGAAAATTTCCCTAGAAATCTTAAGAAAGTTTTTTCATTTTCTTCAAACTTACTAAATTATGGAAAGAAGGCGTAGTTATACCAATAGTAAAGAAAGGCAAGGGAGAGGAGGTTAAAGATTATAGGGGGGTGACGTTGATGCCAACACTGTATAAAGTATATGTAACTATTTTG